>NC_057803.1:100377266-100677266 GCF_018294505.1 Triticum aestivum
TGTTTATTTAAATTGAAAATCCAGAGAGATTCAAACGGCCAAAACTTTTTAACCATAAGTCCAAATGAATTGATTCTTTTTGCATTGTGTTCTTTATGAAGAAATCTAGCAGCTCACCAAAAATGAGAATTTTCGCTGCTGCCTAGATTTTCTGGTGAATTTCAGAAGGTTTCTTGATGTTTTCTTTTTGTGTTTATATTTGCTTTCAGAAAGTGAAGTTTGTCTTGAGGATCACCAGGAGGATTGTGAACCTCATCTGCACTAAGGCAAGTCACAGCAACATTTTCATGGTGCCATTTCAATATTAGTGATTTTTTAACTTGAATTAATGGTTTAATCCACGCATTTAAATCACTAGAATATTATTTATATTATGTTGGTTGTTTGTTTAAGTTGATATGCTTAATTTACAGAAGTTTGAAGCTAACTAAGATTGGTTAAGTAACTAGAAGTAATACTGGTTATGAAGAAGTAATATGGTTATGGATATAAGTAATTATTTTGAGTATTTTCTTGGATGAGAAAAATGATAAATTTGCTAAGTAAAGATTCTATTTAAAGTGAGGATTAATCATAACCACAGGAGTGTTATGAGTTGTTGATGATTATGCTTAGTGTGGATATAGTTGACCCAGTTATTTCCGTTGAGATATGATGCACATGTTAGTGCTGCATTTCATGGTATACTATGACACCGGTTACATTCACTTTAAGTTGAACCTGATAATAACTCAACTTGAATATATCGTTGACTGGGTCATGGTGCCACTGAATCTTGTTTTTCCCAGTGCAACCACATTTGACTTTATGGGAAGGCCTTTATTTGGTCTGTTGTCATGCCTCTGGTCGGTGCCTCCAATGAGGGAAGGTTATGGGTGTGCGGTACCCTGGCCCGGTAAGCAGACATAACCTTGTGTGCCCGTTCTTGTTATGGTACCTTGTCCCCATTTGGGACCGTTTATGTTTTGCCACGATGGTGGCTGTTGGTGTCTTTGGTAGACACGGGGCCACCCAGGACTAGCCCAGTGGGGAGTGAGTCGGAGTGGCCGGGAGAGTGTCACGGCAATGGAGGGGTTTCGTTGGAACGACGTTGGTCCACTCGAATGGGAGTGCGAGGCTGTGACGCCCCGAGACCGTTGTGTCAGGTGTCATCCAGTTATTCGCTGTTGTTGCCTTGTCATTCGCTTGCGTGTTGCATTTCATCTTATCATCATGTGCATTGCATCATCATGGTTTCAAAACTTGCATTTGTCTGGGTTCTCCGAGTTCTCTCCGTTGTCCGTTCTGAGCCTAGACACACTTGCATGCGCCCGCGGCATGTCCGAAATAGTATTTTATAAGTGGCCGGAAAATGTCCTCCGAATGGGATGAGAGTTGACGTGTGGTCTTATTATAGTGTAGACAGAGCGCCTGTCGAGTTTCATCGCATTCGGAGCTCGTTTGATAGCCCAACTGTTATATATATAGCGGCACCGTTGCCGGTATTTTCGTCGGACGTTTTCGATCTTCGGAAACCCATGTCGGGCTGCAGTTCTTTTCTCTCCTCTCAGTCCAACCCTCCTACACAGCCCGAGTCCAGCCCACTAAACCCCCCTCCGACCGGAACCGTTCGATTACGATCGGAGGGCTCTGAAACCCCCCTAGAACCCCAACCCTAGCCATTTTTGCTATAAAAGGGAACCCCCCTTCCAAATCTGGACATTCTTCCACTCTCCTCCTCATTTTCCGCACAGCCCCAGCCTCCACCCGCCATTTGTCACCGTTAGATCTGCTCCGCCGCTGCCACTTGGCCTCCTCCAGCGCCACCACATGGCGCCACCCCAGTGGGCAGCGTCGCCGCCCTGCCCAACCAGATGAGGCCACGTCGCCCCTGGGTCTCCCCTCCACCGCACGGCCTTGCAGGCCCACAGGGAGCCCATCGTGGGCCGCCCCAAGCCCGACCGTTGTGCCCCGTCACCTCGCTTGAGCTGGATCGGGAGAGCTCGATCCCGAGCTCCCTGCGCCACCGCCTGACCTCTCGCCGGAGTTGAGGACCCCGAGCGCCCTATCTCTCTCCCTCCGCTGCCCCTCCTTCTTCATCTCTCTCTCACAGAGCTCTCTCTCTCCCCGTGTCGTGCAGATCCTCGAGTTTCGTCGCGCCGCCGCATGGAGTTCACCAGAGCTTGCGACCCCCGCCGTTTCTTCGCCCGGATCTGTGTCGCCCTGGCCGTCCTTGCCCACATCCGGTCAGATCCGGTGCCCAGGAGCCGGATCCACCCATTCCCGCCGTCAGTCGGGCCCATCCCCACCGCCTGCCGCCGTACCCTCGCCGGAATCCATCGGTCGTCGCCGTGTCGTTCCTCCTCTGCATGTGGCCGCAAGTCGCGTGGCCCAGCGCCTCCTCCTTGAGCCCGATCTAGACCTGGCCCAGCTCCAACGCAGGTGGATCCAGCGATTGGGCCTCCTCCTCTCCAGATCTGGGCTATGGCCTATGGTGAGACCCCCATCGCCTCTGCTCCGGTTAGCCTGGCTAGACTCGGCCCGAGATGTATTTTTTTCCCGCAGAATGTTTTAGCTAATTTCCTGAGCACTACCCGTTTTGCAGAATAGTCCCTAGAGTTCATGCATATAATAACTCACAAACCGTGCATCAGATTAAAACAAACTTAATATGAAATATGCTTAGTTTTTCATCTAGTTTCATAATATGTCTTTTTCATCCATGTTTAAAATGTTTAAAATGATGTTTGATTAAATTTGCTCCTATGCCATGCTAAAATGACTTAATTCATAACTAAATAATCGTAGCTCCGTTTTTAGCAAACTTTATATGTAAATGGGGTAGAATTTTGCCTAGTTTAACATGGTTCACTTACTTTGCATGTTTAACAACTCTAAAATTTTGTTTAGGGCAGAACAGTACCAAACCTAATATATACATATGAGGAGTTTCCGGAATTGTTGTTCGTTGTTTCCGGCCTCATTTAAACTTGACTAGATAGGTAGTTTTCATTTGCTTCACCCTCTTGCCATGTTTTACAACATTTAATATTGTTGTGTACATAAACGAGATCGAACTAAATAACTTGTCGTGGTGTTTCGCCAATATGCAACTCGTTGCATATTGAGCTCCACTTAACTTGTAGTGTTGTTTGTGCACTTTGCCATGCCATGCATATTTAAACCGGACATGCATCATACTTGATTGCGCTTCGTGCCATGATTATGTGATGGTTGTTTTACTATATTGTTTGCTTTCTTTCCGGTGTTGCTTCTTCGGGTTGGTTCCGATAACGTTGCGTTTGTGAGGATCCGTTCGACTACGTCTGTTTGTCTTCTTCATGGACTCGTTCTTCTTCCTTGCGGGATTTCGGGCAAGATGATCATACCCTCGAAATCACTACTATCTTTGCTTTGCTAGATGCTCTCTCTTTTGCTATGCCTATGCTACGATGCCTACCACTTGCTTATCATGCCTCCCATATTGTGAACCAAGCCTCTAAACCACCTTGTCCTAGCAAACCGTTGTTTGGCTATGTTACCGCTTTGCTCAGCCCCTCTTATAGCGTTGTTAGTTGCAGGTGAAGTTTGAAGTTTGTTCCTTGTTGGAACATGGAGATGTTGTTCCTTGTTTGGAACATGTGTACTTGTTGGGATATCACAATATATCTTGATTAATTAATGCATATATATACTTGGTAAAGGGTGGAAGGCTCGGCCTTATGTCTGGTGTTTTGTTCCACTCTTGCCGCCCTAGTTTCCATCATATCGGTGTTATGTTCCTGGTTTTTGCGTTCCTTACGCGGTTGGGTAATAATGGGAACCCCTTGACAGTTCGCCTTGAATAAAACTCCTCCAGCAATGCCCAACATTGGTTTTGCCATTTGCACTAACAACCTACCACCTTCCCTTGGGTTCTGCAGACTCAAGGGTCATCTTTATTCTAACCCCCCCCGGGACAGTGCTCCTCTAAGTGTTGGTCTGAACTGAGCTGCCTGCGGGGCCACCTCGGGGAAACTTGAGGGTTGGTTTTTACTCGTAGCTAGTCTCATCTGAGTGTGCCTTGAGAAGGAGATATGTGCAGCTCCTATCGGGATTTGTCGGAAAATTCGGGCGGTGTTGCTGGATTTGTTTTACCCTGTCGAAATGTCTTGTTGTACCGGGATACCGAGTCTGATCGGAACGTCTCGGGAGGAGGTCTATTCCTTCGTTGACCGTGAGAGCTTGTCATGGGCTAAGTTGGGACTCCCCTGCAGGGATTTGAACTTTCGAAAGCCATGCCCGCGGTTATGGGCAGATGGGAATTTGTTAATGTCCTGTTGTAGATAACTTGAACCTTAACTTAATTAAAATGAGTCAACTGCGTGTGTAACCGTGATGGTCTCTTTCCGGCGGAGTCCGGGAAGTGAACACGGTGTTGGAGTTATGCTTGACGTAGGTTGTTTTAGGATCACTTCTTGATCATACTTGTATCGACCGTGCTTTGCCTTCTCTTCTCGCTCTCATTTGCGTATGTTAGCCACCATATATGCTAGCCGCTTGCTGCAGCTCCACCTCATACCTTTACCTTACCCATAAGCTTAAATAGTCTTGATCGCGAGGGTGCAAGATTTGTCAATGCAGATGACGCAACCAAGCTCAGGAGGAGCTCGATGAAGATCTTATCCTTTGTGTTGTTCCGTTCTAGTTGATCAGTAGTGGAGCCCAGTTGGGGTCGATCGGGGATCTGTGTAGCATTTGGGGTAGTCTTCTTTTATTTTGGTTCCGTAGTCGGACCCTGATTGTATCTGGACGATGTAATTCTTTATTCATCTATTTTGTGAAGTGGCGATTGTAAATCAACTATGTATCTTTTTCCCCTATTGTATTACATGGGTTGTGTGAAGATTACCTCACTTGCGACATTGCCTTCAATGCGGTTATGCCTCTAAGTCGTGCTTCGACACGTGGGAGATATAGCCGCATCGAGGGCATTACAAGTTGGTAATCAGAGCCTTCCCCGACCTTAGGAGCCCCCACCGATTGATCGTTCTTAGCAGCCATTGTTGTGTCTAGAAAAATGTTTTGAGTCATTTAGGAATTATATATCGGAGAGTTTAGGAATTCTTTTTACTTCCTAGTCTCCTCATCGCTCTGGTAAGGCATCCTGACATAGAGTTTTGACTCTTCTCTTCTCAAATTTCACTAAAATTTTTTTAGGATCACGCGGGTATCTTGGAATCGTTCCGATGGTTTTGTGACGAGAACATTGTCTTGGTGCCTCCTGTCAGGGGTTTTGTGGCAGTGTCCCGGGGAGTTGAGCTCTGAGGTGTTGTCGTCATAATTTTATCGTTGCAGTTCTGGAATACCTAAGTTTAGTACGCCGACATCAAAAATCTCTTTTATGCAGTTCGTTGGTGAGATAACCTCGATGCCACCCAGTACTGGGGCGGGAGTTCGGGAGTATTGCCATAACTTGTATAACGGATGCTTTTCGAAGGTTGAGGTAGATGATTTCCGAAGGTTTCTTGGTTATCTGTTGAAGGATGGATACAGCTGGATGTAGGATCTGCTAGTTTTGGGTGAGATATTATGCTTCCCCTGTATCCCCAACACCTGATTGCATAACCGGAAAGTTTCGGGAGTTTATAAGTGGGAATTCAAGTAGTTCGTAGGATATCTTTTCGATAGATGTATGATATGAAATTAGGGTTCGATGTCTAGTGGTCCGCCTATTCACGGTTGGTTTTACAGTGGTCTCGTTGTGTCTTAAAGAGTCCTCGGCTATGCCGACTCGGGGATGCTTCGTATGTCATTTGCACTGCCTTGTACATGATGGTGTTGTACGATCGAGCCCGTGTAGGCCCCACCACGAAAACTTCGGACGAAATCTCTATCATATGTTCGTTCTGGCTTATTCTGCAAGCCAACCCTTTGTGTTGTTTTGAGTTGTGGTATTCGAGTTGCTTCGAAGTCAAATGTTGATTCCATACCTTTCCTAAACGGTGTTCTCATATTTCTATGTGAATACTAATCCTTCTTGATCATCAAGATTGTTTTTGTCAATCCTTTAACCGGTGTGCTTCTCTTCAAGTGGATCCGATCACTTCAACATTCGAAAGATCAACTCAAGCTCTCTCAACGGTGTTTGTTTCATCCATCCCAAGTTGCCTTTGTTTTCCCACCCTCCCACCCTTTTTCTTCGAGGACTAAGATTTTTTTCTTAATCAAATATCCATTTTATACGTGTGAAGTCTCTTCTTTCTTTTCTTTCAATATTCTTATCCGGTGATTCTCATGAAGATTCTAACGGAGCTTCTAGTTCATCATTTTTCATTCTTTTCTTCTCTAGTGGATTCAAATCAAGCTTTGTTTTGATCATATCCTTTTTTCCTCGTTTCAAATACCTTCTCATGCCTGTGCACCTCATATTCGCTCACTTCTCGCTATTTAATTGTTCCAGAGTGCTCAAGATATATCAAAGATTCGTGTTTTCCACTCTGCATTCATTCAAGATCTTTCGAGGTTGTTATCTCATTCAAGTCATTTAATTCAACCGGTGCAACCTCTCTTTCAAATCATTCAACGGTGTTTCTTTTGAGTGGGTCCTAACCCACAGGTCTTTTCCCAGGATCTTACCTGACTCTTCTTATTTTCTCGGAGGTATTCTCAAATTCCTTTCGAAGTTTGACGTAAGTATGATTTATCATCAGTCAAATGTCTTCTTCAAGATCTGTCAAATTCTTTTCATCGTCAGCTCAACCTCTTCGCTTTTGATTCTTCCAGAGTATCTCAACAATACATGGTGGTGTTCTCGTCGTCATTCTCGGATTTTGAAGACCAAAGAAGAATTTTTCTCTCAATCTTGCTCTTTTCTCTTCAAGATTCATGTTTCTAGCTTTATGCCATTCTCTCATAATTATTTTCGGTTGTGAGAATTATTTTCACCTATCCGGAGCAATTCAAGAGTCTTTTCAGTTTGTTCATCCGGAGCCCATCATCTAAGATTTATTCATTCTCAGCTGTCAGTTATCATTCTCCTATCTTACCGGTGCATCGTTCAAGTGATCTCTAATCAGTCGTGATTCCTTCGCTCTCATGGATCTAAACTCTCTCATGTATCTTCGTTCATTTGCTAATTCTTACCGGTGATTCACCCCTTTTACTTCGTTCATTTTCAATTCTTACCGGTGGCTCGTTCAAGAGTTCTCTTCCTTGGTTATTTATCAATTCATTCGTCCTTTCCAATCCTTCCGGTGGTTCGTTCAATACTTTTCCAAGTTGGCGCGATATCAATCTTAATCTTTCTACGAGGATAAGTAGTATGTCAAATCCATTGCTTGTCATCAATTTGAATTGGTGAAGGATAATCATAATGTAATTCTTATTATTATTTCATCCAATTGATTTAATTCCTTATTCCGGAGGTTCATCAAAAATCTTGATTTCAGTTGTTTCATCTTTTCTTTTCCGGAGTTCCAAGTTTTTCTGCATTATATCATCGCGAAGCTCCATCTAAATCATTGCTAGGCTTCAACCTTACTCTTTTCATCTTTCTTTTTGTTTGATCATTCTTTCATTACCGGACTTCTTCATGAAGGTTCTACATGATAGTTCTTCAAGGATTTAATTCCTTCTCGAAGTGTTCATCAAGATTCTTTTCAGAGGAGCTCAAGCATTCTTCTTCTTGCTATCCGGAGTGCAATTCTTTCTTCCGTATCATTGGAGGTGGTATTATGTCATTCTTGATAATTTGAGTTCATGTTTCATGATTCACATCTTATTAAGAATGAGGTATTTTAAATCCTTCAATCTCGTCATTGCAGTTACCTTGGGTTATATTTCACCTAAAGCCTTCCCTAAGGATTGTTGCTATCTATGGTGCTTATAAATGATCCAAGTTCTTCATTTATTCTCCTGGTGCGATAGTTTCTCGTATCCTTTTTGATATCAAGCCAATTATTGTTTCGTTAGTGGCAGAATTTCACCTCATAATGTTGAGATGTCTTCCATAAGCCCACTACTAGCTTACTCTTTTCGTTGTTGGTTTTCCAACAATTCCGTTCGACCATTCTCCTAAAAGATGCATTGTCAATCTCTTTCGTGACAGAACTTGGCATTTTCTTCTCCATTCTTTTCTCTCAATTACCTATCTTCTATTTTTTTCGTTCCGGAGGTCTATTGATGTTTCTCTTTTCACTCCTCATCTCGTTTTGTCAAGATCATGTTCAATTTCTTCCATTTACAGTTGAAGTGTTGTCCAAATTATATCAGTCTTATCCCTTCTCTATCTTTTTTAACCGGAGTGTCGTGTCCTCTGCTCAAGTTCTTTTCATCGTATCAAGTCTTGCATAACTTCTCAACTGGAGTGCTGCCCGTATTTTTTCTTCCTCGTTCCTCTTTTCTAATGGAGATTGTCAACTTCGTTAATCTCCGTTGTGTTCATTTCTCGAAATGGCTTAACCTTTTCAAGGCTCCTTGGTTTCACTCATTGGTCAAAGAAGCAACTTAGTTTTACCTCTTCTTTTTCTCTTCCGCTTTCCCTCCGGTGCCATTCTAGATCTCGGGACGAGATCCTCTCGTAGTGGTGGAGTGTTGTGACGCCCCGAGACCGTTGTGCCAGGTGTCCTCCAGTTATTCGCTGTTGTTGCCTTGTCATTCGCTTGCGTGTTGCATTTCATCTTATCATCATGTGCATTGCATCATCATGGTTTCAAAACTTGCATTCGTCCGGGTTCTCCGAGTTCTCTCCGTTGTCCGTTCTGAGCCTAGACACACTTGCACGTGCCCGCGGCATGTCCAAAATAGTATTTTATAAGTGGCCGGAAAATGTCCTCGGAATGGGATGAGAGTTGATGTGTTGTCTTATTATAGTGTAGACAGAGCGCGTGTCGAGTTTTGTTGCATTCGGAGCTCGTTTGATAGCCCAACCGTTATATATATAGCGGCACCGTTGCCGGTATTTTCGTCGGACGTTTTCGATCTTCGGAAACCCGTGTCGGGCTGTAGTTCTTTTCTCTCCTCTCAGTCCAACCCTCCTACACAGCCCGAGTCCAGCCCACTAAACCCCCCTCTGACCGGAACCGTTCGATTACGATCGGAGGGCTCCGAAACCCCCCTAGAACCCCAACCCTAGCCATTTTTGCTATAAAAGGGAACCCCCCCTTCCAAATCTGGACATTCTTCCACTCTCCTCCTCATTTTCCGCGCAGCCCCAGCCTCCACCCGCCACTTGTCGCCGTTAGATCTGCTCCGCCGCTGCCACTTGGCCTCCTCCAGCGCCGCCACCTCGCCGTTGCCACATGGCGCCACCCCAGTGGGCAGCGTCGCCGCCCTGCCCAACCAGATGAGGCCACGTCGCCCCTGGGTCTCCCCTCCACCGCGCGGCCCTGCAGGCCCATGGGGAGCCCGTCGTGGGCTGGATCGGGAGAGCTCGATCCCGAGCTCCCTGCGCCACCGCCTGACCTCTCGCCGGAGTTGAGGACCCCGAGTGCCCTGTCTCTCTCCCTCCGCTGCCCCTCCTTCTTCATCTCTCTCTCACAGAGCTCTCTCTCTCCCCGTTTCACGCAGATCCTCGAGTTTCGTCGCGCTGCCACATGGAGTTCGCCGGAGCTCGCGACCCCCGCCGTTTCTTCGCCCGGATCTGTGCCGCCCTCGCCATCCTTGCCCACATCCGGCCAGATCCGGTGCCCAGGGTCCGGATCCACCCATTCCCGCCGTCAGTCGGGCCCATCCCCGCCGCCTGCCGCCGTACCCTCGCCGGAATCCATCGGTCGCCGCCGCGTCGTTCCTCCTCTGCATGTGGCCGCAAGTCGTGTGGCCCAGCGCCTCCTCCTTGAGCTCGATCTAGGCCTGGCCCAGCTCCAATGCAGGTGGATCCAGCGATTGGGCCTCCTCCTCTCCAGATCTGGGCTATGGCCTATGGTGAGACCCCCATCACCTCTGCTCCGGTTGGCCCGGCTAGATTCGGCCCGAGATGTATTTTTTTCCCGCAGAATGTTTTAGCTAATTTCCTGAGCACTACCCGTTTTGCAGAATAGTCCCTAGAGTTCATGCATATAATAACTCACAAACCGTGCATCAGATTAAAACAAACTTAATATGAAATATGCTTAGTTTTTCATCTAGTTTCATAATATGTCTTTTTCATCCATGTTTAAAATGTTTAAAATGATGTTTGATTAAATTTGCTCCTATGCCATGCTAAAATGACTTAATTCATAACTAAATAATCGTAGCTCCGTTTTTAGCAAACTTTATATGTAAATGGGGTAGAATTTTGCCTAGTTTAACATGGTTCACTTACTTTGCATGTTTAACAACTCTAAAATTTTGTTTAGGGCAGAACAGTACCAAACCTAATATATACATATGAGGAGTTTCCGGAATTGTTGTTCGTTGTTTCCGGCCTCATTTAAACTTGACTAGATAGGTAGTTTTCATTTGCTTCACCCTCTTGCCATGTTTTACAACATTTAATATTGTTGTGTACATAAACGAGATCGAACTAAATAACTTGTCGTGGTGTTTCGCCAATATGCAACTCGTTGCATATTGAGCTCCACTTAACTTGTAGTGTTGTTTGTGCACTTTGCCATGCCATGCATATTTAAACCGGACATGCATCATACTTGATTGCGCTTCGTGCCATGATTATGTGATGGTTGTTTTACTATATTGTTTGCTTTCTTTCCGGTGTTGCTTCTTCGGGTTGGTTCCGATAACGTTGCGTTTCTGAGAATCCGTTCGACTACGTCCGTTTGTCTTCTTCATGGACTCGTTCTTCTTCCTTGCGGGATTTCAGGCAAGATGATCATACCCTCGAAATCACTACTATATTTGCTTTGCTAGATGCTCTCTCTTTTGCTATGCCTATGCTACGATGCCTACCACTTGCTTATCATGCCTCCCATATTGTGAACCAAGCCTCTAACCCACCTTGTCCTAGCAAACCGTTGTTTGGCTATGTTACCGCTTTGCTCAGCCCCTCTTATAGCGTTGTTAGTTGCAGGTGAAGTTTGAAGTTTGTTCCTTGTTGGAACATGGAGATGTTGTTCCTTGTTTGGAACATGTTTACTTGTTGGGATATCACAATATATCTTGACTAATTAATGCATCTATATACTTGGTAAAGGGTGGAAGGCTCGGCCTTATGCCTGGTGTTTTGTTCCACTCTTGCCGCCCTAGTTTCCGTCATATCGGTGTTATGTTCCCGGTTTTTGCGTTCCTTACGCGGTTGGGTAATAATGGGAACCCCTTGACAGTTCGCCTTGAATAAAACTCCTCCAGCAATGCCCAACATTGGTTTTACCATTTGCACTAACAACCTACCACCTTCCCTTGGGTTATGCAGACTCAAGGGTCATCTTTATTCTAACCCCCCGGGCCAGTGCTCCTCTGAGTGTTGGTCCGAACTGAGCTGCCTGCGAGGCCACCTCGGGGAAACTTGAGGGTTGGTTTTTACTCGTAGCTAGTCTCATCTGAGTGTGCCCTGAGAAGGAGATATGTGCAGCTCCTATCGGGATTTGTCGGCACATTCGGGCGGTGTTGCTGGATTTGTTTTACCCTGTCGAAATATCTTGTTGTACCGGGATACCGAGTCTGATCGGAACGTCTCGGGAGGAGGTCTATTCCTTCGTTGACCGTGAGAGCTTGTCATGGCCTAAGTTGGAACTCCCCTGCAGGGATTTGAACTTTCGAAAGCCGTGCCCGCAGTTATGGGCAGATGGGAATTTGTTAATGTCCGGTTGTAGATAACTTGAACCTTAACTTAATTAAAATGAGTCAACTGCGTGTGTAACCATGATGGTCTCTTTTCGGCGGAGTCCGGGAAGTGAACACGGTGTTGGAGTTATGCTTGACGTAGGTTGTTTTAGGATCACTTATTGATCATACTTGTATCGACCGTGCTTTGCCTTCTCTTCTCGCTCTCATTTGCGTATGTTAGCCACCATATATGCTAGCCGCTTGCTGCAGCTCCACCTCATACCTTTACCTTACCCATAAGCTTAAATAGTCTTGATCGCAAGGGTGCGAGATTGCTGAGTCCCTGTGGCTCACAGATACTTCCAAAACCAGCTTGCAGGTGTCGATGAGTCCGTGCAGATGACGCAACCAAGCTCAGGAGGAGCTCGATGAAGATTTTGTCCTTTGTGTTGTTCCGTTCTAGTTGATCAGTAGTGGAGCCCAGTTGGGGTCGATCGGGGATCTGTGTAGCATTTGGGGTAGTCTTCTTTTATTTTGGTTCTGTTGTCGGACCCTGATTGTATCTGGATGATGTAATGCTTTATTCATGTATTGTGTGAAGTGGCGATTGTAAGCCAACTATGTATCTTTTTCCCCTATTGTATTAAATGGGTTGTGTGAAGATTACCTCACTTGCGACATTGCTTTCAATGCGGTTATGCCTCTAAGTCGTGCTTCGACACGTGGGAGATATAGCCGCATCGAGGGTGTTACAGAGGCCATGGGTTCCGTGGTGTGGGTACAGTGCACTAGCTCTATAGAGTGTATTCAATCTATCGATAGCCGTGTCCACGGTCACGGACACGCTCGAAAGTAGGTCACACCATGGGTCAATGTTTAATTAATTTTGCACACTAAGTCATGAACTTTGCACTGTTGAGAGGATGATGGTGGGTAAATCATCTTGATGATGGCAACCAAGTGTTGGTCATGGTTGTGATCGCCGGAAAGATCACCATTTGGTTACGAGGTAACCTGATCAAAGACCACGAGGTGGGTCCATTTGTGATCCGAGAACGATCACCGTTGGTAAGCAAGTTCGAGGGACTTATTTCACACAAGTATGATCACGACATGTATGATATGATGTTGCATTAGTAAATCAATCGGTTAAATATCATGATATTGTTTGTCATTATGTTTTTGTTTGTTGTGAGCTTGCAAGTACATTCAATATACTGACCTGGCATGTCATGCCAGCTTTCAGGAAAGTCTCGTTGGAAAGGAGTGCTGTCCGAGTCTAGATCGTGTCCACATCGGTGTCCACGTGCTATGGAGTTCCGCTACGATGTTGTTCCGCTGCCGCGTAGTTGCTATGATCGAGGCCCCTTTATGTTCACTAAATAATGTACATATTGTTCAGCCGCACCGTGTGTGCCGCTTGGCCTCGCCACCTATTGTAATATGAACTATGATCCGCTAACATCAATAAAGCGGTTGTTTTCTGTACCAAGATGTTGTGTGTTGCCAGAAGACATGGTCTCTAGGCTGGCAATGCATGGAAAACCAGTTGCTCTGAGCTGGGGTGCCACAACGCTTGGTATCAGAGCCGCGCTGACTGTAGGCCATGCTAGACTACGATGTGTTAACTTGGCGTTAGTTACGAGTTTAAGCTGAGTGCCGGTAGCATTTGTAGCTGGTTGTTGCATTGTATGCGCTCGTTTTATTTTTATGCTAGCCTGCTAATGGTTATGAGTGTAGATGGCTCCAGTGACGTATCCGTGCCAGTTGTAGCTGATGCCGTACACGTCGTCGCATCTCCTTCGTAACGACCCAGTCTATCGTGTGTACCGGGAGCGTCTAGCAGACTCAGTGTATGAGTATCACGCAGTGGTTACTCTGCGCACCAGTTCCAATTCCAGCACTTACACTCGTACCTCTCAGAGCGGTTTTGCTTCTACCGCTTCTCAGGCTGTCCAGTTTGCTGCATTCGAGGTTTTCGCCGAGCTCTGTTATAATGAGCTCTAGATGCAGAACCACCCAGGTTTCCACTACTATCCATCTCTGCATGACAATGGTCGTGTCCTCTTTCCTATCATTGATCCAGAGTCTGATAGTGTTGCTAGCCACCTTTCTTGTTATATCACTGCTAGCAACCTTATGATCCACAAGCTAGCTCGAGAGCTAGCTCGTGCTCGTACTGCTTTAGCCACTACTAGATCTTTCACTACTCCATCATCTACGGGATTTACCCCTTATATTCCATCCAGTTCTAGTTCACCTATTTCGCCGGTTACTCCTCCGAGTAGCTCGGATACCTCGACCGTGAATCATCTCAGTGCTCCTGCTGAGTGGGTTTCCCTTCTCACTACTCCCGTAGCCCCGATGCTTCACCCTTCACCTACCCCAAAGGGAGAGCCCTTGAGGAAGCATCGTTGTGTTACCTTTAACCCGGAGGTTTCAGTTAACATCGTCAGTTCAGGATCTAAGTCCGCTTCAGGAGAGGACCCCGCCGCACCAGCAGAGCAGTAGAGCATTTGAGTATCCGCGGTTGTCAGGATGATGCACGGATGTAGTCATGATGCTCCGTTTCATGTATGAGAGTAGTTGAACCTTGCATGTTGTTTATCTTTCATGTACGAGGCTATGTATAATTATGTTGGAACTCTGTTTTATTTGTTGTGTTTTCTCCGCTATTTCATTTTCTCTCGGGATTTGTTGCTGGCTTTTCCCCAATTTATTTTGGATGTTTCTCATCTCGGTTGTGTTGTCTTTGGAAAAATCCACTCTAGGACGACACAGGGAGGCAGCAGTAGCAACGCTCATGAGGACGCTCCTGTTCGTCGTTCCGCACGACAGGCATGACACTCCCCCGAGCTGTACGTTCCACCACCGCCTCCACCGCCAAATCCGCCCTCCACCGAAAAAATTCTGCATATGTTTGAGGAAAGGAGGAATAATGATCTGATTGAAATATTAAGGAGTGTGCAAGCTGTGGTTCGACAAAATGGAAATCAGAACGGTCACCACTCCAAGCTGTCAGATTTTTCAGAGAACCAAGCCTCCCAGTTTCTGTCAGGTTATTGATCCCTTGGATGAAGACGATTGGTTACGAACCATTGAGAGGAAGCTTGAGATTGCTCATACTGAAGAAAATTATAAAGTTCCGTTTGCAACTCATTATCTTGAAGGCGCTGCCGCCATATGGTGGGAAAGCACAAAAGCCATGTGGCCTGCTGATGAAGAAATCACCTGGGCAAAATTCAAGGATCAGTTCCAGAAATATCATATTCCTACTTGAATTATGAAGGTTAAGCAGCATGAATTTCTCGCGCTCCTTCAAGGAAATCATTCTGTGGGTGAATATTTGCAAAAGTTCAATCATCTGGCCCGTTATTCCCTTTATGACATGGCCACCGAAGAAAGAAAGATTGATAGGTTTCTTGGGGGATTAAACCTGCAACTCTGATGTACCCTCAATATGTTTGATTTCCTAGATTTCCAAACTCTAGTAAACAAGGCTTTCATTGCTGAAAGGGAACACAAACTCGTATCGGACAATAGGCCTGCTAATAACAATCACAAGCGCAAGTTCGAGCCAAGGAAGGAAGTGCAGCCAGTACAAAAGGCTCGTACCTGGCAACATACTTAGGTGGACTACAAGCCCAATGGAGTCATGCCCTACCCAGCAAAACATCACTGGGCGCGTTCATCACCTCTCCGCAGACGAAGCTCAAGAGAACCCCGAAGTCATCATTGGTATGTTTCATGCTAATAACATACATGCCGTAATTTTATTTGACTCTGGGGCTTCCCACTCTTTTATTTCGCGGAGTTTTGTTGCCCAAAACAAATTTCTTTGTTCACTTTTGGGCAAGGATATGATGGTACAATCCCCGGGAACATTGATCAGGAGCAATCTGGTCTGCCGTAATCTGGAAATCAATATCAACAGAGCTTGTTTTCCAACATCATTGATAATCATTGAGTCTGTAAAGTTGGATGTTATCTTGGGTATGAATTGGCTGACCCAATATCAAGTATGCAAAAACTGCGCGACCCGAGAAGTGACTTTGACCAGGCAAGAGGGGCAGACTACCAAATTTTATGCTCACAGGAACATACCCAAGAAAGAGATGGTCTTCACCGTTGTGACTGGTGAATTGGATTTAGTTCCTGTGGTTAGTGAGTTTCCTGATGTATTTCTAGAAGAACTGCTAGGCATGCCAGCAGATCAAAAGCTTGAGTTCGCAATAGATCTTGTGCCCGGAACCGCACTGTTGTACAAAAAGTATTACCGGATGCCTTCATCAGAATTAGTGGAGCTAAAGAAACAGCTTGATGAAATGCTCCAGAAAGGATATATCCATCCTAGCTCTTTACCTTGGGGATCACCTGCTATCTTCGTGGATACGAATGATGGCAGCCTCCACATGTGTGTGGATTACCGTCAGCTGAATGATGTCACCATCAAAAATAAATATCCACTGCCCAGGATTGATGACTTGTTTGATCAGCTCAGTGGGGCCAAGGTATTCTCCAAAAGTGATTTGAGTACAGGATATCATCAACTCAAGATTAATAAGGAAGATATTCCTAAGACTGCATTCACTACTTGGTACGGTCTTATGAATATACAGTTATGTCCTTTGGTCTCACCAATGCCCCTGCCTTCTTCATGCATATGATGACAAAGTATTCATGGACTTCCTCGATAAATTCGTGGTAGTCTTCATTGATGACATACTTATATACTCAAAAAGTGAAGAAGAGCACAAAGAACACCTCAGAGCTGTGTTACAACGACTCCGTGACCATCAGCTATACGCCAAATTCAGTAAATGCGAGTTTTGGCTCAAGCAAGTTGGATTTCTTGGACATGTGCTATCCGCCGAAGGCATAGCCGTGGACCCGAGCAAAGTAAAGGATGTGCTCGATTGGTTGCCACCCACAACCATATCGCAAATCCGGAGTTTTCTTGGATTAGCTAGATACTACCACATTTCATTGAAGGGCTTTCCAAGATAGCTAAACCCATGACGGAGCTGCTCAAGAAAGATAAGAAGTATGAATGGACTGAGGACTGTGAGAAAAGTTTCAATGAGCTAAAGATACGGCTGATGACAACACCTGTGTTGACTCTTCCAGACATCTACCCCAGCTTTGATGTGTACTGCGACGCCTCCAGACAGGGTCTTGGATGCGTACTTATGCAACACGGCAAGGTGGTAGCATATGCATCGCGACAGCTACGCCCCCACGAGGGAATTTATCCTACTCATTATCTGGAATTGGCCGCGGTGATTCATGCTCTAAAACTTTGGAGACACTACCTCATTGGGAAGAGGTGCCAAATTTTTACAGACCACAAAAGTCTCAAGTATATATTTACTTAGCCAGATTTAAATATCTCCCAACGAAGATGGCTTGAGTTAGTCAAGGACTATGATCTTGGAATGAATTATCACCCGGGTAAGGCCAACGTGGTTGCCGATGCACTCAGTCGAAAGCCTGTCAGCCTGAATGCCATAATGAAATCCTTGCCTCCTGAACTTCAAGAGGAGATTACTCAGCTCAACCTGGTCATAGTTGATGTTGTCCTTGTTGATATTATGGAAGTTACCCCTACCCTTGAGGAAGAGATCCGCAAGGCCCAGCCAGCTGACACTGTCCTACAGAAATGTGCCAAGAGTATGATAGCAAGACAGACTCCAGATTTTTCTAAGGATCAACATGGTACACTCTGATTATGTGGAAGAATTTGTGTACCCAGTCAGTCGGATTTAAGGAAGAAAATCATGTCAGAAGCACACGAATCCTCGTATTCTATTCACCCTGGAGGTACTAAAATGTATGAAGACCTTCGACAAATATTTTGGTGTGATGGAATGAAGAAAGACATTGCCTATTTTGTGGCATGTTGCGACATATGCAACAAGGTGAAGGTAGAACATCAAAAGCCAGCTGGACTTCTCCAACCGTTGCCAGTTTCACAATGGAAATGGGATGATGTCTGCATGGATTTTGTCACAGGGCTACCTAAGACTCAGTGAGGTAACGATGCAGTCTGGGTCATAGTGGACACCTTAACCAAGGTTGCTCACTTTATCCCGATCAGAACTACATATCAAGCAGATCAACTAGCACAACTATATGTATCCAGAATAGTCAGTCTGCATGGAGTACCTTGAAAAATCACTTCGGACAGGGGGTCACTTTTTACCTCTGCTTTCTGGTCACGACTCCACCAAGCCTTGGGGACAGCGTTAAAATATAGTAGCACTTATCATCCTCAGACTGGTGGACAGACTGAGCGAGTAAACCAAATACTCGAAGATATGCTATGAGCCTGTGCTTTGGCCCAAGGACCAAAATGGGAATACTGCCTGCCATATGACGAGTTCTCTTATAACAACAGCTTCCAGACCAGTTTAAAGATGTCACCGTATGATGCTTTGTATGGTCGTAAGTGCCGCACTCCTTTAAATTGGTCTCAAACTGGAGATAGTCGTACTTTCGGAACGGATCTCATGATGGAAGCTGAGAAGCAAGCCAAAGAAATCAGAGACACATTGCAATTGGCCAAATCACGACAAAAGAGTTATTATGATGCAAAGCACTGACAAATCAGTTTTGAACCCGGAGAACATGTATACCTTCGAGTCACCCCTATGAAAGGGGTTAAGAGATTTCCCACTCGTGGAAAGTTGGCACCCAGATTTATTGGTCCATTCCCCGTTATGTCCCGAGTGTGTACTGTTGCATATCAGTTGAAATTACCCCCAGAATTGTCGGAAATACACAATGTGTTTCATGTTTCACAGTTGAGGCGATGCATATCGCCGCCTGAGAAAAATACTATTATGACAGAAATAGAATTGGCAAAGGATTTAACATATGAAGAGAGACCGGTCATAATTTTGGATCAGATGGAAAGGGTCACTCATAGTAAAGCAAGGAAGTTTTACACAGTTCAGTGGGAGCATCACACAGAGGCAGAATCGACGTGGGAATGAGAAGAATTTCTAAAGGCACATTATCTGGAATGGTTTTCCCAAGCAACCGAATCTCGAGGACGAGATTCATCCTAAGTGGGGGAGGTTTGTGACAGCCTGGTTTTCGCCCTCTTCTCTTTGCCTGATTTTCTTTTGGTTTGGCTTTGAAATTTGGAGTTTTGAATCTTTTCAAGTGGACTTAAACACTTGGGTACCCCTTGACTTTCACCCAAGTGCCTCATTTCCCTCTCTAACTATCATTTCCTCTCTGGTTCACCTCAAAATAATATTATGAATATTTTCTTAAATGAAAAATATTCATTTCCCACTCTTAAACCCTAGGTAGCTCAATGTGCTCCAAAGCAACCCCAATTTTTCTTGCCCTCAAAAATTTGAGAAAATTCCCAAATATTCTTGGAACCCTAGGGCACCTTCCTGAGAAAAAATATTTCATCACTTTTTGGAATATTTTTGGTACAGAAAATATTTCTGTTCTGGACAGAAATGGTGGTTTCTACAGCAACTACCATTTTACTTGCTCCATTGTGGCTGATTTTTCTTGTGCATCATCACCTTAGTAGATGATTGCAAACCTTCAAAGCCCAGCTCCGAACTCTCAGTAGTATAACCATAGTAAGCTCTCAAAGTTACTGACCAGAAACTTACCAGGGAGTTGAAATCCATTCTACTACATCCGAGCACAAACCAAAGTGTGGTAACCTCTCAATCTATACCACGAACTACACGCCAGACATGAAGTTTAGGCTTAGGTCGGCTTGAGGTCAGAGTTCACGCGGTGACCACACATGTGCATGGTGCCAACCTGCATGTCGCCGCGCTCTGAGTGCCGTCGAGCGCTCTGTTATGCGCGTCCTCGCTTCCCCAACTGCCAAACTGCGCCACGATCATCGTCCCGACCCTCTTAACTCCCTCCTAGCACTCGCCGACGCTGGAGCTCGCCGCAGCGAGCACAGGCGCGGTCCGGCCAACGCAACAGTGTGTTGTGCATTGTGTTCGTCGCCACCCCCTCGCCCCTGTGCTCATCTCCGCTCGCCCACAGTGCCCGCGTGAGCTGCGTCGCCTTCCCCCTCGCTCACTGACGTTGTTCATCGTCGAGCGCCATGTCCAGGTGTCCTCCGGCGGAGCCCGAACCCCCCTCGTTGCTCGGCTATAAATAGAGCCCTCCCCAGCCTCCTCGAGCATCATCCACTCCTCACACACACTCCACGATCTCGTAGAAAGCCGTAGCCCAGCCGGGCAGGCCGCGAGCCGCCGTCCCCGAGATCGAGCTCGCCGGCGATCCCCTCGGGTCGTCTCCACGGTTCTAGCCCCTCCCAAGATCGGACCACCCTTCCAGGGCCTCCGTCATGCCTCGGTAGTGCCCTTTCTCCCGGTTGGAGCCCCTGGTGTCGCCTCGAGTCGCCGTCGTCTTCAACTCCGGCGACCTCTGCGTTCTGTTGCCGCTGGCGAGGCCATTTCCGATGTTGTCCAGCCACCCCTAGCTAACCTATGGGTACAGGCAGGTGCACCTCCGTCTTCTCTTTCGATCCCTCCCTCTAGTTCTGGCCAAAGAGCTCTTCTCGCCGGCGTGTGCTTTGGCGGAGCCGCACCGCTCTCTGTTTCCCTCCTCCCCTCCCTCTCACCTAACTAGCAGGGCCCGCTAGTCATTCACTCTGTACGCGCCCAAAGCGGTGCGAGTGGTGCTGCCCGCGAGGTTTTACGCCTTCGACGTCACCCCCCCAGTTTTGTTTTTTTAAATTCAAAATCCAGAGAGCTTCCGACAGCCAAAACTTTTTAACCATGAGTCCAAATGAATTGATTGTTTTTGCATTGTGTTCTTTATCAAGAAATCTTGCAGCTCACAAAAAATGAGAATTTTCTCTGTTGCCTAGATTTTATGGTGAATTTCAAAAGGGTTCTTGATATTTTCTTTTTGTGTTTATATTTGCTTTCAGAAAGTGAAGCTTGTCTTGAGGATCACCAGGAGGATTGTGAACCTCATCTGCACTAAGGCAAGCCACAGCAACATTTTCATGGTGCCATTACAATATTAGTGATTTTTCAACTTGAATTAATGGTTTAATCCATGCATTTAAATCACTAGAATATTATTTATATTGTGTTGGTTGTTTGTTTAAGTTGATATGCTTAATTTACAGAAGTTTGAAGCTAACTAAGATTGGTTAAGTAACTAGAAGTAATACTGGTTATGAAGAAGTGATATGGTTATGGATGTAAGTAATTATTTTGAGTATTTTATTGGACGAGAAAAATGATAAATTTGCTAAGTAAATATTCTGTTTAAAGTGAGGATTAATCATAACCAGAGGAGTATTATGAGTTGTTGATGATTATGCTTAGTGT
This sequence comes from Triticum aestivum, assembly GCF_018294505.1. NCBI lineage: Eukaryota > Viridiplantae > Streptophyta > Magnoliopsida > Poales > Poaceae > Triticum > Triticum aestivum. The sequence continues at coordinate 100,398,269 of NC_057803.1, forward strand.
GGATATAGTTGACCCAGTTATTTCCGTTGAGATATGATGCACATGTTAGTGCTGCATTTCATGTCATACTATGACATCGGTTACATTCACTTTAAGTTGAACCTGATAATAACTCAACTTGAATATATTGTTGACCGGGTCATGGTGCCACTGAATCGAGTTTTTCCCAGTGCAACCACATTTTCCTTTATGGGAAGGCCTTTATTCGGTCCGTTGTCATGCCTCTGGTCAGTGCCTCCAACGAGGGAAGGTTATGGGCGTGCGGTACTCTGGCCCGGTAAGTAGACATAACCTTGTGTGCCCGTTGTTTTTATGGTACCTTGTCCCCGTTTGGCACTGTTTATGTTTTGCCACGATGGTGGCCGTTGGTGTCTTTGGTAGACACAGGGCCACCCACAACTAGCCCAGTGGGAAGTGAGTTGGAGTGGCTGGGAGAGTGTCATGGCAATGGAGGGGTTTCGTCAGAACGCCATTGGTCCACCCGAATGGGAGTGCGAGGCCATGGGTTCCATGGTGTAGGTACAGTGCACTAGCTCTTTAGAGTGTATTCAATCTATCGATAGCCGAGTCCACGGTCACAGACACGCTCAAAAGTAGGTCACACCATGGGTCAACGTTTAATTAATTTTGCACACTAAGTTATGAACTTTGCACTATTGAGCGGATGATGGTGGGTAAATCATCTTGATGATGGTGACCAAGTGTTGGTCATGGTTGTCATCACCGGAAATATCACCGCTTGGTTACGAGGTAACTCGATCAAAGACCACGAGGTTGGTCCGTTTGTGATCCGAGAACGATCACCGTTGGTAAGCAAGTGTGAGGGACTTATTTCATAAGAGTATGATCACGGCATGTATGATATGATGTTGCATTAGTAAATCAATCGGTTAAATATCATGATATTGTTTGTCATTATGTTTATCTTTGTTGTGAGCTTGCAAGAAAATTCAATGTACTGACTTGGCGTGTCATGCCAGCTTTCAGGAAAGTCTCCTTGGAAAGGAGTGATGTCCGAGTCTAGATCGTGTCCACATCGGTGTCCCTGTGCTATGGAGTTCCTCTACGACGTTGTTCCGCTGCCGCGTAATTGCTATGATCGAGGCCCCTTTATGTACACTAAATAATGTACATATTGTTCAGCCGCACCGTGTGTGCCGTTTGGCCTCGTCACCTGTTGTAATATGAACAATGATTCGCTAACATCAATAAAGCGGTTGTTTTCTATACCAAGATGTTGTGTGTTCCCAGAAGACATGGTCTCTGGGCTGGCAATGCATGGTCAACCGGTTGCTCTGAGCCGGGGTGCCGCAACTTGGCCACCCTCTGCTTCCTTTAGCGGCTCCTAACGCATTTGATTGCCGCGGCCTCCCGCCTCGCCCTAAGCCGCATAACCGGCTTCAGCTGTTGGCTGGCAAGCGCCGAGACCAGAGCACCAGGCGCTCCGCGAGTGCTAAGTCAAGAGCCGCCGGGTCGCCCTACCCGGCCCCGCCACTTTAAAGTTGCCGCACGACCGGCTGCTTGCCAACCCGGCCCCACCGAATTGCCGCCGGCCGGCCCAATGGGTGTTTCGCTTGCGCTCAACGTTTTGAAAGGCTAAATATCATGCGTTCCTCCAAAAGGTCAAACCCCTTGTCATGGACCGAAGCCTCGGCCGTCAGACTCACGGGGGGAAACCCGAAGGGGGAGAAGTCGCGAGAAAAAAGCTTCAAAGACAAAGAGAAAGAGCGCTGACATCCACATAGTTTTCGCATGCTGACCGGGTCGCTCGACCCGACCCCGCCACTCTAAGCCACCAAGCAACCGTCCGCACGCCAACCCGGTCCTGCCGGGTTGCCACTGGCCGGCCCACTGGGTGTTTTCGCTCATGCTCAGTGATACGAAAGCCTAAGTACTACATGCTTCTCTCAAAAGCCGAACCCTTTGTCACGGACCAGTGCCTCGGCCGTCAGACTCGCGGGGGAGAAGCCCAAGAGGGAAGAATGCAGGAAAACGGCTCGAAAAAACGAGAAGCAAAGGCAAAAACATTCACAAGGCTCATACATCGTAAATTCAGAAACAGGCCCAAGGACAGAGTTCATTACACCCAAGTCGACCCCCAGTGGGTGGGTGGACCTGCTACCTAACAGAAATTTTTACAAAATTAAATCAGGCATCTCCGCCACCGGATCACGCAACCCTTGGGTCCGCTGAGGTGCCGACATCATCCTCTCCGGCGTCAGCGCCACATAGACGCCCGTCTCCTCAGAGCTGCCCTTGGGTCGTCCAAAAGAAGGTCGTAGTCCTCAGAAGGCACGACTCTACCATCATTCGCCCGCTCCGGCTGGAACTCGTCGTGGATGGTGAACCCGTCGATGTAGCTGGCCCGGGCGGCGATCCGTCCGGCCTCCGCCTGCAGCTGGCTCTCCGAGCCGGCCCGCTGGCCCATCAGCGCATCCGGCGCCAGGTCCGGATGCCAAGACAAGACGAATCGAAGCGCCATCTCGGCACCAGCACGGGCGGCAGAAACCCGCCACTCATGAAGACGGTCCAGGCCCGCCTCCAAGCACCGCGCCAGCCGCGTGATGCTGTTCGGCGTGATGGCGCCCGGCCAGAGGTCTGCCGTCATCGCCGCGCCGGCCGCAGAAAGCCGCCCCATCTGCTCGCTCAGGACTCGCAGAAGGGCCTCGGCAGCTGCCATGATTCCCTGTGGGTCACGCTGAAAGAGGACCGCCTCCTCCACCAGCCGGCGCGTCTCCGGGAAGGCCCCGGTCGAAGAGAAAAGCAAGTCAGAAGAAAGTCACTAAGGAAGAAAAGCCGGAGTCCCAACCCGGTAACAACAAAACCGAAGGAAAGCACTTATTGGAGAAGGACTCTTCCAGGTGTTGCGCTTTGAGAAACGTACCGTGCCGCTCTCGGGCGATGGTGCGGTCACGCTCCTGGAGCGCCTTCTCCAGCTCGGCGACCTTGGCAAGGGGCGCCTTTAACTTGGCATCCTTGTCCTCGGCCACCTTCCCGGCCTCCTCGTGGCGCCGGGTCTCCGCCTGCCGGGTCTCCTCCGCCGTGGTTTCAGACGCTCCACCTTGGCCTGGAGCTGCCCCTTCTCATCGGCCAGCTGGCCGCGTTGCTGGTCCGCCTCGGCTAGGTCCTGCTGCGCCTCAACGACCTTGGAGGCCTTCGCCTTGAGCTGCTCCACCTCGGCCTCAAGGCGGCCCTTGTCGCCCTCCAGCCACTCCTGCAGCCGGCTGGCTTCGTCGAGCGCCCACCGGGCCCCCGTCGCCTCCGCCCTCGCCCTCTCCACCTCAGCTCCAAGCCGACCGGCGTCAGCAACAAGCCGGTCATAGTGGACGCCGGCCCGAACCAGCCGGGTCCTCCAAGATAGAACCTCGGCTGCAGACAAGAAACTCAGAAACAAAGTACTACTTAAGATTCGACCCAGCTGCTACGCAGTTGGCCCGAATCTAGGGGGCTACACCCAGTGGGTGCGCTAGCGTGCCCCCACTAGAAAAGAGCATACAAGGCAAGTACCTGCCGTGGCGTGGAGCTCCTCCTCCTTGGCGGCGAGCCGCTCCTTGAGACATTGGTGCGTCTCAAGGAGCCGTTTGAAGACGTTGACCCGATAGGCATCCAGTTGCTACAAAAAGTAGTGATCAATACAAGACATCAAGATAAGACTCGACCCAACTGCTACGCAGTTCGCCTGAATCTCGAGGGCTACACCTAGTGGGTGCGCTGGTGCGCCCCTATGAAGCAGAGGTAGTAAAAAAGGAAAAGAAGAATGTGGAGGAAACTTACAAGCATGACATGCTCCAGCTCCTATGTTGCCCCGACCTCGGCCTGGGCGAAGGCCTGGATCCGGTCCGCCCGCCCTTACAGGCATTGGGTCACGACGTTCATCGCCGCCTCCTCCTGGGTCGGGGGGCCGAAGAAGACCTCGCCGGTCCCGCTCCACGCTGGCTGCGAACCGGCGGCCCGGCGACCCCTTGGCTTGAGGACTAGGGCGTGCTCCGATGCCGGCTCCGTGGGCCGACTGGCTCTCGGCTCCACCACCAGTGGCGTCTCACTCGTCGGCGCCCGGGCCGTCCCCGCCGGCGCCGTCCGCGACGCCTCCCCCAAGACGGCATCACCACCGCCTCCATCGGCTCCCGCCCGCTAGAGGTCCGCGGCAAGACGCCATCCCCAACGACCACGACCTCCCGGTAGAGGTCCATCGCGTCGAGGCGGTCATCATGGCCGCGCTCCCCCTCTGACGATGGCACAAAGGCCGTCTCCACAGCCACCGTCCCCACCGGCATCTCCGGCCATGCCGGTTCCTCGCCGACTCCTGCCCACGCCGTCGCGGCGCTAATCCAGGCCTGGGTCGACGCCACCTCCAGCTCTGCCTTGGCCCGGTTCCGGTCCCTCCAGGCCAGGCCTTCGGTGTCGGACTGGTCCAGACCAAGGTCCGAATCCACTCGCCCTTCCTCCTCCTTGTCCCGATCGACGGTGCCAGACCGGCTCCTCCGGAATGTGGCACCCTCGGCGGACGCCGCATCCGCCGCCGCCACCGCCAGCGAGATCGGCGACCTGAAACACAAGATGAAGTAAATACGAGACAAGCAAAGCTGCTCGGCAACTCGGTCCGAGATAGAAAAAAGCTTACCCCGGCACCACTAGAACGGCGGGTCTCGCCGCCCTCTCCTGCGTGCGGTGCGCCTCCTCTTGACGGCTGGCTTCGCCACCCTGGCCGGGTCCGCTACGCGCTTCATGGCCGGGGCTCGTGGCGTGAAGTTGTCCTTCCCATGCAGCCGCCGGCGCTCCCCGAGGCAACCCGGCCATGACCGCACTGCCACCTCCTCCACCTGGCGCTGCTGCATCAACGGCTCATGTCGGCACCTCGACCCGGCAACCTAGCGATTCAAAAAGACTGCAGAAGAAAGCACAAGGCTTACCAGCTCGGTGCCCCGCGCCCGCGTCAGCTACCGCCTCCTCCTCTCTAACGTGGGCCTCGGGCTCCTCCAAGGCAGCACGCAACACCTGCGCCCGCGCCCGGTCATAAGGATACCAGATGGCGTTCAGAAGCACTTCTTGCATTGCGTCGGGGCGGACAAAAAGATAAGCGCCAGCAAAGAATGGAGACCAAGGACTCACTGAGGGTGCCGGGTTCACGCGACTGTACGGGGCCTTCCCGAACTCCCAGTTGCCCTGGAGGTTGGCCTTGGAGATGTCGTTGACCCAGCGTGCGACCAGGTCCGTGCCCAGCCGCGTGTTTTCCATGTGGTCGGGGTCCTGGAGGCCGGTCATCTCCCCTATGAGATGGCTGCGCTGCTGCAGCGGCAGCATCCGGCGGACAAAGAAGGCAGTGATGAGGTCGGTGCCGGTGAGCCAGTCCCGCTCCTTCATCACCGACACTCGCTCGCACAGGTTGAGCACCTCCTGCGACGGGTGCTTGGGGTGGTACCCCCAGTTCTGCTTCTCCTTCGGCGGCGAGTTGACAAAGGGTGGCCGGTTGATGCGGTCTGCGCCAAGGTTGCAGACGTAGAAGAAAGAGTTCTGCCACTTCTTGGCAGAATCCTCTAGTGGCATCTTCGGGCAGTCAGCGCCTGCCCGCTTGGAGATGACGGCGGCCCCGCACTCCAACATCTCCCCGGCCCTCGGCCCCTGCTGCTTCAAGGAGAAGAAGCAGACTCAGAGGTCGATCGAAGGTTCGACCCACAGGTACCCCTCGCAGAGGGTTACGAAGCCGGACAGCTGCACAATGGCACCGGTGCCCAGATGATGAGGCTAGAGCCCGAAGAACTCCAGGAAGTCGCGGAAGAAGCCGCTCCCAAGAAGCCCGAACCCGCGCTCGAAGTGCGGGAGGAAGACGACCCGCTCCATGCCCTCGGGCCACGGCTCTCGCTCGCCCCGCGGCGGGCGCACGGCGACCTTCGTCTCCCCCGGTAGGCGCCTGGTGGCGTGGAGCTAGGCGATGTCCTCAAGGGTGACGGTCGAGCCCATCTACGAGCCCAACAGCAACGCCATCAATGAAGAAGCAAGAGAAGAAGAAGAGGGTGACCGCAAAGCTCTGCTCGAAGCAATGGGCGTCGCAGTCTGTGGCGCTTGCAGGAAACAGAGGAAGAAAGACGAAGGCAGGGGCATGGGTGAGAATGATTTCCACCACCCCCTCCTCGCCCCAATTTATAAGCCACGGTTTAAAACGTGGCAAAGTGGGATCGTTTGCGCTCCCCTCCCCCACTTCCCCACAATAACTGCGCACGAACGTACGCAATAACTGCCACGAGAATGGCAACCAACTCGCGGACGCCGTAATAAATCCGCGCGCATGGGTCGTAGGCGCGCGGCCACGGGCCTCTGTGCATCGCCCTGTCCTATCGCGCGCGTGGCCTGTCAGGCCCCTCCGGCTCCCGGACGCCACGTGGCGCCCGCACAAGGCCCGAAAGATTGCCTCCAAGATTCGGTGGACTCCTCGGTTTCCCGCCACTGTCAAGATGACGCGATCCGGCTTCCGGAAGCCGGCACATAGTGGGTGTTGCCGGACCCCACGGCCTCAAGATTCACCTCCTTCAAAGGGGAAACTGTGAAGGCCCTTCCTTCTGAAGACGGCGGACCTTCACAGCTTCAGGGACTAGTGTCGGGGGGCTGGACCCCGAGCAGGCAACGGAACTCGGATCCTTTGAAAAAAACGGGGTCGGCATCGCCCCTCAAGACGGCTCGCGCTCGGCCGGGTAGCTCGACCCGGCCAAGCCCCCTCGACCCGGCCTAATCCTCAAGACTTCTCCGGTAAGCCATCCCAAGGCGGCCAAGCCCGGCGCACCAAGACTTATCAAACAAGCCAACTCCCCTTGGCGTGTACTCCAACCCGGCCAAAGGGTCAGCGGCCGTCCCATTCCAGCTGTACGAGGGGACGAGTCGCCACCAACTGATGACTGAAGCCATAGTGCCCCGCCCATGCCTTTGGTCAGCCAGATGAGGCAACAGTGCCCCCCACCTAACCACTGACCAGGCTCGGCGTGGCAACAGTGCACCCGTCATCACCCATGACGCCAGCAAGTGGCGACCTGATGGAGCGCCATTGTAGCCGGCTCAACTCGGCCACGCCCTGACGATCGACAAGACGGCCAACAGTCCCCCATACTCGGTGGGTCCCGTGCCCCGGGAAGCCGGAGAGACCTAGTACCCGGGCGGTCCCAGCACCGAGTTCCTAGATGCTGACGACCCGGCCCCACAACCATGTAACATTATCGTTTTACCCCTAGGGAGTTGACCTATAAAACCCCCCAGGAGCCCTCATGCATACGGGCAGATCATCTCTTTCCACTCACTCGACCATCAAAGGAGCTCTTCTCCGTCCCACACACACAGGAAGGGAGCAGCCCAAGCCTCGGCCTGCCTCCCTTCTTCCTCAATGCAGCTCTATGAGGAACTCTGTACTGTAACGTATTAACCACACTCGGCAGGACTAGGGGTGTTATCTCTCCGGAGAGCCCTGAACTTGGGTATGTCTTGTGTCCCGCGCTCTCTCATGCCGACCTCACCTCTGGAACCCACCAGTGCCCTCGAGCCTCCTCCTCTCTTTAGCCATCCCATGGCATCTGCCGTGCGCCCACCATGACATGGAGGCTGGAGGAGGTCGACGGTGGAGATGAACAGTATCCCTTGGTGTCCCGTTTTGCGGTTCGCCACACCCCTCGTGATAAACAGGACCCCCGTTTCGACCCTAGCGCTCCAACACAAGTTTGTTTCCTCCGTTTTGCGGTATGCCACACCCCTCCCGATCAACAGGACCCCGTTTCGACCGTAGGAGGTCCGTTTCCTCCGTTTTGCGGTATGCCAGACCCCTCCCGATGAACAGGATCCTGTTACCACCGTGGCCGTTCGAACACAAGGCCAGTTCCTCCGTTCTGCGATACGCCAGGCCTCGTTTCCATTGGTTATTCCGTCCAAGCCGATTGGCTCCCGATGAACACGACGACGCATTCCATTCCGACCCAGCCGGTTGGCTCTCCATGAACACGACGACGGCGCAATTTCTCCGTTCCGACCCAGCCACAGCCATGTACACGAGCCCTGGCCGTACATATGCGCGAGTAGGCGTTCGAGACCCCGCCCATATGTACGTACGTGGCCGTATTTTCTTTCTTGAACCCTGGCCGCTGTACGTATGTGTACATGCTACGTGTGCGCCTCTACTATGACACATGCGCGCCTCTACTACGACACGTGCCCTTCCTTGCACGGCCACAGTTCATCGCTGCAGCCTGTAGACAGGCCGATCGTATGTACGTACACGTGCGCGACTAGAATGACAACACTATGTATGCTTCGACCAGGTGGGTCCCGACTGTCAGGCACTTCCTTGCGTGCGAGCTGTCAGCGGGGGAAATGTATTTTTTGCGAAATACAGAGGCCCTGCCGGTGGGTCCCGGATGTCAGGTGGAGGAATCATTATTTTGTGCGTAATAAGGAGGCATTTCCTTGTGTGCAGTCGTGGACCTAGCTGTCAGCCTCTCCACGTACAGTCCACTTCCAATGGATGTCGTTCGTTTACCATGTTGACCATGCCGCGTCGAGAGCACCAGGGCGGTGGACGACGGCGAGGCCTACGAAGGGAATGACACGGAGCCGGGGAAGACACGGCGGTGGCTGCCTAAGCGGTGGGGAGTATGAGGGTTGACTGGTTCGGCTGCAGTCGCCGGAGAATAACAGCAGGTGTGGGTGAGTAGAGGGATAGCTAGGCCAGCGATGGGAGTACAATGGGGCGGTGAGGCCTGCGCGATAGCACAGCCGACCGCATGAGGAGGGAGCAGGCAGTCCTGTCGGTGCTTGTTTGAGCGGCTAGAGCAGGAAGAGTTGTTGGATGGACATCCAACAGTCACTCCTTTTGCGTCAACCTTTTTTAGGAAAGCCTCAAACCTGTGGGAAACATCATACAGGCCATCTGCCATTATTTCTAATAATTTACAGCCCATTTGCTAATTCTTAAGGTTTTTTCTGGCCCATATTCTTTCAGCTCATATTGTGGCCACGGTTAAAAAATTATACGAAATTTTGCATATTTCGGTGCGGTCCAAACTGTTTTTAATCCCAAAATTTCGAGTCACATTCAAACTGATTTTAAAAATAAATGTATATCAATATAAAATCCAACAAATTGTCCACGCATAAAAATCAATGCAATTTAAAATCTCAAAATAATAATAAAAAAATAAATTTGAAACTAATTGCCGATTTGATGCGTTTTAAAAATGTACAGCCCATTTCTCATTATTGATAGGCCATTTTCTCGGCCAACCGAATGAAGCCCTCCTCGTCTTGAAAGTTTGCATCCCAATAGGCCTGACAAAGCAACTTACTTGACAATCACAAAAAAATTGGGCTAGCCATTTTCAGAAAGAACAAAAAAACTACTGGGCTGGTCTGTGGTAAACATAAAAGAAAAGGTTGTCTAGACAGGCCAGAGTGCCACGTACAGCCCAGTTGAAACCATGCTTCCATCTCAAAACAAATTAGATAAATGCCAGTCCAATTATAGCGATTCGTAAAAATGCCACTACAATTTCAACCTTTGAAAAATGCCACTGTGATTTTGCAAACTTTGAAAAACGGCACTGTAATTTGTAAACTTTGAAAAACGCCACTCCAGACTTCAAAAAATGCCACTGGAAATGGCATGAAATGGCATTTTTCAAAGTTTGGAAATTGCAGTGGAATTTCTCGGAATCACCAGATTTGGAGTGGCATTTATCAAATTAACCCAAAACAAAAATAATTGGGTGAGATGTTGGGTCCCTGGTGTCAGCCGCTCATTGTGCAATTCTCTCGTTTATTGACTATGTTGACAATGGCATGGGACCCAGATGTCAGAAATCCATTAGGAGGAGCCATTTTTTTATTGGCTTGAAATAAGGAGGCATTTGCTTGCGTACTGCCATAACCTTGGTGGGTCCCCGTTGTCATCCTCTGCACGTACAATCATCTCCTGATTGTGTACGCGTCAACCTGGTAGGCCCACCAGTCAGCCTCTAAACCCATGGTAGACAAATACAACCCATTTTAAAAAATAACATCCCATTCCATACGTTCAAATGAAAAGTTCAACATTCAGAGGAAAGTAACAAGTCTGATCCAGATATAGAGTACTGAACTTCCACGTTGACAACCATCATAGCCAAGTTAACTCTCTACTCCCACTAATACTCTAGTAGTGTACAAGTACTAACTTACTCTTAGCTAACTAGACGATGTCGTCCGCCATCTGCGGTACACGCTAAACGCTGGCACCGACGTCCTCCGCCTCGCCTCGGACTTGCCAGAGGTGCGATAGGGTGCATTTGTCGCGCGCGTTGGCCCTTTCCATGCCGGCGTGGTCCATCGAAGCTTCGGCTTCTAAGCAGGAAACCCACTTGACGAGCTTGTAGTAAAATTTGGCGCCGCGAACGCGTGCGTGCCGACAGCCTCCAGGGCTATTTGCTAGGCGCCGGCCTCCACGTAGTCGGCCCAGTTGCGGGCGCTCAGCTCGCGACTTAGAGCGTCGGTGCGCTGCTGCTCCATATCCCGCTGGCCGCGCAAATCGGCAATACGCTGCTCCTCCACCAGGCGGTCGCGCTCCAACAACTCCTCATACTCCGCATTGCCATCTAAAAACCGATAGAATGCCTCCTCCCTCCATCTGCCTTTCGGTGAAAAACCGAACACTAGTTTCGGCGGTGACCGCCTCCTGCGTCACCTATCGCAGACGGGCGGGGGCATGGCGGACGTGGCGAGCGACGTCGGGCCGGTGGGGGCTTATGATGATAGGGCAAGTTGGATGATGGTGCCACCGGAGAAGCCCGGGAAACAATAATTATATGCGGAAGCTAGGCGAACTAGCGTGTCGCGGGAAACGCGACAGTCGTCGCGGTTATCGGAATTCAATGCATAAGCAGGCATGGCTTAGCGCGCCAGCTTGCCGTGGAAAACTAGAAAAACTAAAATTATGACTGTGCCATCCCGTCCCGTCAGTGGTGTGTCCCGTCCGTGCTGGGTCGCATGCCGGCATGACGGTCAAACGAGTGCACTTGAATCATCCAGATGGGGTACTCCCTCCTTGTCAATAATGATTCCACAGATTTAAAAGGCCCGCAACAATTAAAGCACATCTTTTTCGCATCATTTAGCTGCCTTAATCATGGCCAGCTGCATGCAGCCACTCAGAATCGCTCGCAGCCAGTACGCGGAGCAGCATGCAACGAGTCGTAGCCGAGGGCATGCATGCAGCCACTTAAATCGCTGGAATTAATTAGGCTTAAATGTCTGCATGTAGTTAATTATTGCCATGCCTTGGTCTTGCTTCTTTGGCTCACGGGACTAATAAACCCGGACGGAGGGAGTACCTTGGTCGGTGAGATTTTTGAACTAAGCCCTTCAAACCGGAAAGGAGGTACTAGTACGTGTGTGATCCGCTATTTATTCGTGTAGGATCGAGTAGGTCATTTCTTGAATTGAGCCCTGCAAACCGAAAAGGAGGTAGTACGTGTGTGATCTGTTTTTTATCCGTGTAGGATCGAGTAGGTCGGATAGTGTACGTGTACGACCGAGTAGGTCAGATGGTGTACGTGTACGATCACATTAGCTGATGAACTTAGCTGGGAGATAGGGCATTTGCGAATGTTTTTGCTGGCAGTTTCTTCAAATTCGCATGGCATTTTCTTCAGAGCAGCTTGTCAGTTTCTTCAGAGGTAGGCATTTTATTCAAAAAACTGCCACTTAGGATCTTGTGTCGCAACTAAAACTGCCAGGAGTGCATTAGTAGACTAGCTAGTGATCGATCAGTAACTTGTAAACACTGAGCGAACAGAAATAAGGAACTGCTAGTAACTTGTAAACACTGAGAACGCAGAAATAAGGATCATGTTGTGCACAGTAGTAAGAGCCGATCGTTCGAAATGTTCACACGAGACTCACAGGCCTGGCATTGTAATATGTTCACATTAGTAGCCCAAATTCAAAACCAATTAGTACGATTCCCATACATAAGATCAACATGTTAATGCATCTCAATGATTCACAGATCATATACAAATATGTAGCTCCAAAAGCAAAGATCTAGAAAAAACATATGTTCTTCCTACTAACATGGATGCTTCTCTTGGCTAACATTCAGTACAGACTGAAAGATAAATTTGTTTGTGAAGTCTACAATTCCTCTTGCAAACGTAAGTGGTTTCACCAACAGCTGGAAGCATGAGAATGAACCACACATGATGGAGGAACATCCACTGCAATATGATTTGGTCTTCTCTCGATCACACGGCGAGACTATGTTCAGAATACAAACTTTAACTTATGCAAAATGATGCCCATTCTATAATCAGACCAAAGCAATGAAGCACCTAGTGTTGGCCAATAAATAGTACAATACTACTTTTCTGTAGTCCATGAAATGACTATCCAATCTTTCTGTGTCTATTTTCAAATGACACTGCATGTAGTGACTATACTATTCTCTTGTGCAGTTCATCAAAAATTCCAGTCACTTTGTTTGTCTGCCAAATAGCAATGGGCAGACATCTCTGTCTGCACAAATATCAAGCAACTAGTAAACATATACCCCACCTTGTATTTTCGGTTTAAACACATCTCTTCCGCTTAGCATATGTCATGTTTTGCACTGCACAGTTTGATACAGTCATGTTTTGCCCTGGACAATTTCATACTGAATTGATTTGCTGGTTCAGAGCAGAAATATAGCGCCTATTATTCATCAGACCAAGGATATCCATGTTCGTAGTGATGGAAGTGGTGAAATCGATACAACCGAAATTGAGCATCCAATCATTGAATCATGTCCTGCACCTCCAATGTAGGTCCACCCCGCCAATAAATTCACATGCAACCCACTAGTATTACTATCTAATGACAGTACAAAAAGAGTAGCAAGATAGTAGCAAAGCATGTACCTTCGTAATGAACAGCTCATAGTGCCACCAATTGGATATAAAGGTTTGGAAGAAAACATGCTCCTAATGTTGAACCATTTGGACTTTTTGTGCTGTTCCACTAAAATCGAGCATCCCAGTTTGCATAGATATTGAAAGTGTGATTACTATAAAAGTCGCACTAGTTGAAGCATAGAGTCACAAATATAAGCATTCCAATTTCTTAATGGGAAAAGGTAGCAAGACTGTTTCTAACCACCTGTTTGAAGGAATAAATAAGGCAACAACGGCTGATGTCAGGAAGGCATATATAGTTATTTCTGAGAGAATGATCGATTCCTAACCTTTCCTCTTCTTTTAAGCATATTTTGTGTAGTTCAACTAAAATAAAATGCCATCACCGCATTGACAATTTAGTGACACTGTACAAAAGGAAATGACTTAACATTACATCATGATGTCAAGTATGTAGTCGACAGGCATTAGAGACAAACATACAGACCTCCTCCCATAACATAATGAACATTAATTTTAACAAAGGTGTGTCTAGCTTTACCGAGATAATTTGAGTGAACTCTACACCCTCTGTTCCTTAATATAAGACATTTTCGCAGTTCAATTTAAAGTACCCAAACATCTAGTATTTAGAAAGACAGGTAGTAGTTTTCTTGAGCACATATCTGGGAAATCTTGCCACACTTTATTTATGTCCATACGCTAATGCAACACCATTCAAATAGTACAAATATACACTAATGCAGTGGCTAGTGCAACAATAGAGTAGTTATTTTATTACAGGGTACAGTATGATGGTTTTACAGAACAGATTTCAATAAACTCTAGCACTGGAAGATTTCTATAAGAATTAACAATACAAAATGTAAAGGTAACAAGTTTCAACATTGGTATGCTAGATGTGCATGAGCATTAAACCAAATACAAAAGTCTAAAGGTAATTAGCATTATTAACTAATGACAGTATAAAAAATTGCAAACCATGTACCTTCAAGGTAAATATCATTTTGAACTCGAGGGGACCTAAAAATTGCTATCCCAATCTTGATAATCGATCAAACATAAAAACTTGATCGAACAAATCAAGAGAACAGCCAGAGAAGGAGGTGCCCACTCTTGACCTCTTGACACTATACCAAAAAAATTGACTTATCTCATGAAAGTGAGGTATGTAATCTATAAGCATTAACAGTGCAAAAATCTGAAGGTAGTAGCAAGATTCATCGTTGGTATACTGGTTGTGCAACAGCATTAGAATGCCTTAGCTAAAAAATATTTAATACATCCACAATCAACAGCTAACCCCGAAATAATCCAGTGACATTAAATGGCATTGATTTAATTTTTCGGTGGCATTAGACTGAGTGCGGCATTAGTTAAATGTGGCATCACTTTAGCAGTAGAATTGCTTGACTTGACTGCTGGCATTATACTAACAGCAAAAAAGTGGCAATAAGAGCATGGGAGGCCCATTCAGACAGTGGGCGTACCAGTACGATGTACCTCCACGGACGCATAGAGTGGTGAGGGAGGTATGGTTGCCCAGAGCAAGAAATATCCAGGCAACATCTGTGGATTACGTCCCCTTCTTGTTCTCTTTAGCCACCTTTTTCCTATGTGAGAACAACAAATCGATCGAACTGGTCATTCTCTATTGCATTGTCATGCCTGTCTACCCTTCTTCAACCAAGAGACATGAGACTCGTTCCTTAGCTACTGATTTTCCCCTTTTCGACCTAGATGTGGGTTCGATGCCTACTCTCTTGGACAGTAGAGTCTCCCTTCCTTTCCTCATTCAACCCAGACATGGATTAGTCTGCATGAAGTAGGGTTTCCTTTAATAGTGCAAATTAAGGTATTCATCTGCGTGACCAGCAGAGCAGAGGATAGTAAATTGGGAAGATGGTGGAGTGGAAAAAGATCCACATGCAGGGACATGGCAGATGGGCCAATAGAACAAGTGTATGGTTCGAAAAGAGGTAGCATACTTGATGGTTGGCGGGAAGTAGCTTCGCTCGTGGTCGTCGTCCTCCGCACACACTACGATAGTGAGCTTGGGGACGGAGACCATCCCGCGCGAGCACTAGGTCTGAGAGGACGGCCTTGTTGTTAATGCGTGACCTCGCTCGCCGACGAGGAGTGCGTCAACGTTGCACGTCCTTTTCTCCCCCGGCGGATCTGTGACCACCGGTGAGGAGGGAGAGAGAGAGGCCGTCTTTTTTAGATCTGGAGAGAGGGTGATAGTGTGAGAAGCAAGTGGGCAGCCCTTAGCAAGAAAGCGTTGAAACTCCAGCCTATATATCTTTTTTTATACTACTAGTACTAGAGGTGGAGTAGTGGTAGAGTAGTTTATATTTTCTCTGCATACAGTACCA
This sequence comes from Triticum aestivum, assembly GCF_018294505.1. Taxonomy (NCBI): domain Eukaryota; kingdom Viridiplantae; phylum Streptophyta; class Magnoliopsida; order Poales; family Poaceae; genus Triticum; species Triticum aestivum. The sequence continues at coordinate 100,413,537 of NC_057803.1, forward strand.
ATTAGTCGTGCTTCAAAACTGAACGGCACGCCATTAAAAAATAAAGTCGAGAAATAATGCGGCACTTCAGGCCAACGCGGCCAGATCGCATTTTGCACGAGAGGTGACACACCATGTTTCGTTAACATGTGGTCTCGTTCCGACATGTCAGTGAGACGACGGTGTGTCCTTTTGTACAATTTCTGAACGGACATCTATGTAGGCCGGGGCGCCTCTTCGTGTACCGTGGCAACCACCGCCTCTTCGCCTTCCTCTCTCGATTTAGAATTGTTGTCACACGCTCTTCCTCCCTCCTCCATTTGCCTTCACCCTTCCTTCTGCCATTGTTCGATCATCTTCTCCATGGAGGGAACAAGCCAGAAACGACCCCGTTATTCTTGCCCCGATCTGAAAGATGACATGGTGGAGGAACTCATTGGTCGGTGCGACGTCATCACCTCGGCTAGCATGGCAGGTTCGTTCAAGACCATTCTCGACTCAACTAATAACATCATTACAAGGAACCCAAGGGTCCAGGAGCGGTTTGATCTCACTTATCTTCTTCACTATAAGCCTGTTCGCATGGGCGCGGACGACGGAGGCCTTGCCTTGTGCAAGTTGATGCCACTTGATAATGATACGTGTGATGTCAAGATGTCATCGCTTAACGGTAAGGCCTGGGCTGGCGCAAATGGAGATTGGGTTGTTTATATTGGGTACAATTGCGAGTGGGAACTTGTGAATGTGTACACTCGTCAGCGGATTCCACTTCCAAAACTCTCAGAGTGCCCTGAGGTTGAGCATACAGATAATCTACGTACATTCAAATACGATCATGGTAGCTGTCGTCTACGGAAGATAGCAATTTGTCGAGTTCCCAACAGCTCTTGGAATTACGGGAACTATGAAGTTGTTGCTATCTTTGACAAGCTTGTTGTCGTCATTACTGATTCCACGGTTTGTCCATGGATATTGCTCAAAAATCAGTTTCTGTACACGGATGAGTATTTTGATGCAATTGAATACGAGGATCTTGTGTTTGCTGCCACCACTCATGGCACTGTTTTTGCATGGGATCCTCGTAGTTCGGTACATTTGTCTTCCACCATAATTATAATTGTTGCATCCAGATGCATGCGGATTAGCAAGTTTCCCTTTACTAATTAATCTTCTTGTTTCCAAGGTCATGTGAACATTCCACCACCTATAATTGAAAAAATTTATAACCAAGGGGGAGATGACAATGGTGATGATAACGAGCATGAGGACGAGCAGAACTTATATACTCAGTGACGCCTGGCAACTAATTCTGATGGATCACCTCTTCTTGTCTGTATACAGTGCACTGAGATTGTTACTACTGAGGGAGCACGTGCTGTCTCCCATGGTCGCCCTCTCCGGACCTATTCCAACACCTGTTGCAGGGTATTCGGGATGGATACTAGTGTGCTAGTGCCAATAGCTTCTCCCTGGTTCAGTATTGATAGTCTTAGAGAAAACCCGCTCTTCCTTAGACCAAACTATCCAATGATGGTGAAAGGCGATCCAGCTGCTGCTGACACAACGTTACTACCATTTATGAGAAGCAATTGTATCTATACCTCGGACATTGCGGTGGTTCCCTACCCTGGTCTTGATATATGCCACTTCAGCCTGGATGATCAGTCATGCGTTGCTCTCGATATTGACAATACCTGGCCCTTCCCAGAGCACCTATGGTTCAAAGCAAGTGTTTCCAACGCCGAGGATTGGTTGAGTTGAAGTTCATTTCATTGCTTGTTATTTGTTGTGTGATGGAAACTTCAGTGTTTACTAGAATGTTTTAATGGAAATAATCTATAATCCAACATGTATCCTCGTTGTCATTGTGTATTGACGACTTGTTGTATGTAATGAATGGTACATTTGCAAATGCATGTCATAGACTCAATTTACAAATGGTTTTCGAGTCACTTCTTGGAGTGTGAGTACCATAGTAGTATAGCCAGCATCCGGTTAGTATATGAAGTTGCCACATCACATAGAGCAAACCTAATATTGGAGTATACTATCCCTCTGCCAGCGCGCCGCTTCAAATGGTAGATGATGTGAGAGGTCGCTTCACCTTGTGTCCAGATCTGAGATGCCACGTGTACCAGATGAATGACTCCAAGTTGGACCACCGTGATGCTAGGTGCGAGCCGAGGAACACTGTTGGAGAGACCCCCCCCCCCTCATAATTTTCCTACATTGGTCGTTTGACTCATAGGATAGAATGCTATAGGATTTTTTTTCCTATGTAATCGTGTTTTAATTGGCAATCTAGCATCCACTCCAACTTTTGTTTCACTTTCTTTGTTGCTACGAAGAGAGTACTTGCTCTAAATGATGTGCCGCTGCAAGAGTCGCCTATATTAATTAACCATGCTCTAAAAAGGTGGACCAGCTTTGGCTATAGTAGTATTGTACTAGGTTAGTAGGTGACCTTGCGCTTGGCTCTTATCCTCTTCCGGAAGTCGAACAATAATGATGGTACTACAGTAGTACTTCTGGCAATCTGACACCAAATGAACTTTTGCACGTCCACCGCTTGTAAGAAAAAGTTTCTCCTTGTGCTGCAAGCCACCGCACACGTGTTGGCGAGGGAGAAGGAATAGTAAGCAAGCTTCTCATCGTTCTGCGAGTTGACGGGACACATCAAAGTTAAGTATTTATTAGTGCTCTCTTCAAAAAGGGCCGACCATGTCCATGGCTACCATCCCATGCTCTGTCATTGAGTACGTGCACTATTCATGTGCCATCAAGGAGAAAAAATATTGCGTAGTACTAGGTGCCATCGAAGTGCACGACTCACTTATGCACTGCATATCTCCATTTTCTTGCATGACACGCCACCTTCATTCTAGATGTCCCACGTGTCATGGAGGCACATTGTATGATTTTTAAAATGGAGGCATATAGATGTCCCGTGTGTCGGCAAAAGGATGAACAAAGCTCATGTCTTAAAGGAAATATTGAAAGAACATAGATTCCCTACGACCGAGAAGGAGGAACAAACCTCGCGGTGGAGCATCTGAACTCATAATATTTTATATTATTCAGGGATATAAAATCAACCAAATATCTCCACGTTCCTATACCATTCTATAGTATGAGAATAGCTTTGAATGTAAGCCATTGATTCACTCTATCCAATGGTCATAGTTGGAAAATCCAAACAAAACCAAGCATTGGATCAACTCTTTTAGCACTTAGATTGTTGCCGCCTGCACACCTAGCCCACCTATATATCCGCTCACGTGTGATGACCACAGGAGCTATACAGTCGGATTGTATGTTAAAAAAATAATGGTTGATAACTAATGCGGAACCTCGGGCCAATGCGGCCAGATCGCATTTTGCACGAGAAATTACACACCCGGTTTCGTTGAAATGTGGTCCCGTTCCAACATGTCAGTGAGACGACGGCGAGTCCTTTTGTACAATTTTCGAACGGACATGTAGGTCAGGGCGCCTCTTCGTGTACCATGGCAAACTGGCAACCGTCCACCGACTCTTCGCCTTTCCCTCTAGATTTGGAACTGTTGTCACATGCTCTTCCTCCCTCCTCCATTTGCCTTCACCCTTCCTTCTGCCATTGTTCGATTGTCTTCTCCATGGAGGGAACAGGCCGGAAACGACCCTGTTATTCTTGCCCCGATCTGAAAGATGACGTGGTGGAGGAACTCATTGATCGATGCGACGTCATCACCTCGGCTAGCATGGTAGGTTCGTTCAAGACCATTCTCGACTCAACTAATGACATCATTACAAAGAACCAAAGGGTCCAAGAGCAGTTTGATCTCCCCTATCTTCTTCGTTGTGACCCTGCTGACTGGCGCGGGGATGAGGGAAGCCTCGCCTTGTTGCTACGTCTTGAGCTTGCGTTGGTTTTCCCCGAAGAGGAAGGGATGATGCAGCAGAGTAGCATAAGTATTTCCCTCAGTTTTTGAGAACCAAGGTAACAATCCAGTAGGAGGCCACGCTCAAGTCCCTCGTACCTGCACAAAACGATAGCTACTCGCAACCAACGCGGTTAGGGGTTGTCAATCCCTTCACGATCACTTACGAGAGTGAGATCTGATAGATATAATATTTTTGGTATTTTTGGTATAAAGGTGCAAAGTAAAAAGTAAAGGCAAAGTAAAAAAGCAAAGCAACATTAAAGTGATGGAGACTGATATGATGAGAATAGACCCGAGGGCCATAGGTTTCACTAGTGGCTTCCCTCAAGAACATAAGTATTCTACGGTGGGTGAACAAATTATTGTTGAGCAATTGACAGAATTGAGCATAGTTATGAGAATATCTAGGAATGATCATGTATATAGGCATCACGTCCGTGACAAGTAGATTGACACGATTCTGCATCTACTACTATTACTCCACTCATCGACCGCTATCCAGCATGCATCAAGAGTATTAAGTTAAAAACAGAATAACACCTTAAGCAAGATGACATGATGTAGAGAGATAAATTCATGCAATATGAAATAAACCCCATCTTGTTATCCTCAATGGCAACGATGCAATACGTGCCTTGCTGCCCCTTCTGTCACTGGGAAAGGACACCGCAAGATCGAACCCAAAGCTAAGCACTTCTCCCATGGAAAGAACTACCAATCTAGTTGGCCAAACCAAACGGATAATTCGAAGAGACTTGCAAAGATAACCAATCATACATAAAAGAATTCAAAGAATATTCAAATATTATTCATAGATAGATTTGATCATAAACCCACAATTCATCGGTCTCAACAAACACACCGCAAAAAGAAGATTACATCGAATAGATCTCCACAAGAGAGGGGGAGAACTTTGTATTGAGATTCAAAGAGAGAGAGAAGAATCCATCTAGCTACTAACTATGGACCCGAAGGTCTGAGGTAAACTACTCACACTTCATCGGAGGGGCTATGATGATGTATAAGCCCTCTGTGATGACGGCCCTCTTCCGGTGGAGCTCCGGAACAGGCCCCAAGATGGGATCTTGTGGATATAGAAAGTTACGGTGGTGGAATTAGGTTTTTGGCTCCAATTCTGATCGTTTGGGGGTACGTGTGTATATATAGGAGGAAGAAGTACGCCGGAGGAGCACCGAGGGGCCCACGAGGCAGGGGGCACGCCCTAGGGGGGCGCCCCCCACCCTCGTGACCGCCTCTTTTGTTCCTTGGAGCAGGGTCCAAGTCTCATGGATCACGTTCGGTGAGAAAATCACGTTCCCGAAGATTTTATTCCGTTTGGACTCCGTTTGATATTCTGTTTCTTCGAAACACTGAAATAGGCAAAAAAAACAATAATTCTGGGCTGGGCCTCCGGTTAATAGGTTAGTCCCAAAAATAATATAAAAGTGGAAAATAAAGCCCAATATAGTCCAAAATAGTAGATAATATAGCATGGAGTAATCAAAAATTATAGATACGTTGGAGACGTATCAGGCATCCCCAAGCTTAATTCATGCTCGTCCTCGAGTAGGTAAATGATAAAATGAGAATTTTTGATGGGGAGCGCTACTTGGCATAATTTCAATGCAAATCTTCTTAATTGTGGTATGAATATTCAGATTCGAAAGATTCAAGACAAAAGTTTATATTGACATAAAAATAATAATACTTCGAGCATACTAACAAAGCAATTATGTCTTCTCAAAATAACATGGCCAAAGAAAGTTATCCCTACAAAATCATATAGTCTGGCTATGCTCTATCTTCACCACACAAAATATTTAAATCATGCACAACCCCGATGACAAGCCAAGCAATTGTTTCATACTCTAACTTTTTCAATCTTCACGCAATACATGAGCGTGAGCCATGGCTATAGCACTATAGGTGGAATAGAATGGTGGTTGTGGAGAAGACAAAAAGGAGAAGATAGTCTCACATCAACTAGGCGTATCAACAGGCTATGGAGATGCCCATCAATAGATATCAACGTGAGTGAGTAGGGATTGCCATGCAACGGATGCACTAGAGCTATAAGTATATGAAAGCTCAAAAAGAAACTAAGTGGGTGTGCATCCAACTTGCTTGCTCATGAAGACCTAGTGCAATTTGAGGAAGCCCATCATTGGAATATACAAGCCAAGTTCTACAATGTAAAATTCCCACTAGTATATGAAAGTGATAACATGAGAGACTCTCTACTATGAAGATCATGGTGCTACTTTGAATCACAAGTGTGGCAAAAGGATAGTAACATTGTCCCTTCTCTCTTTTTATCTCATATTTTATATATATATATATATTTTATTTGGGCCTTTTTTCTTTTTTATGGCCTCTTTTCTCTCTTTTTTTATTTGGGCTTCTTTGGCCTCTTTTATTTATGTTTCGTCCGGAGTCTCATCTCGACTTATGGGGGAATCATAGTCTCCATCATCCTTTCCTCACTGGGACAATGCTCTAATAATGATGATCATCACACTTCTATTTTTCTTACAACTCAACTATTACAACTCGATACTTAGAACAAAATATGACTCTATGTGAATGCATCCGGCGGTGTACCGGGATATGCAATATGACAATGATGGCATGTGTCATGAACGGAACAGTGGAAAATTGCATGGCAATATATCTCGGAATGGCTATGGAAATTCCATAATAGGTAGGTATAGTGGCTATTTTGAGGAAGGTGTATGGTAGGTGTATGATATCGGCGAAAAGTGCGCGGTATTTAGAGAGGCTAGCAAAGGTGGAAGTGTGAGAGTGTGTATAATCCATGGACTCAACATTAGTCATAAAGAACTCATATACTTATTGCAAAAATCTAGAAGTTATCAAAGCAAAGTATTACGTGCATGCTCCTAGGGGGATATATTGGTAGGAAAAGACAATCGCTCGTCCCCGACCGCCACTCATAAGGAAGACAATCAATAAATAAATCATGCTCCGACTTCATCACATAACGGTTCACCATACGTGCATGCTACGGGAATCACAAACTTCAACACAAGTATTCTTTAAATGCACAACTACTCAACTAGCATGACTTTAATATTATCACCTCCATATCTCAAAACAATTATCAAGCTTCAATCTTTTCTTAGTATTCAACACACTCAAAATAAAAGTTTCACAAATCTTGAATACCAAGCATATTATTATTAAGCAAATTTCCATGCTATTAAGAGACTCTCAAAATAATTTAAGTGAAGCATGAGAGGTCAATAGTTTCTTTAAAACAAATCCACCACCGTGCTATAAAAGATCTAAGTGAAGCACATAGAGCAAAATTATAACGCTCAAAAGATATAAGTGAAGCACATAGAGCAAAACTACTTAGCTCAAAAGATATAAGTGAAGCACGTAGAGTATTCTATCAAATTTTAATTCATGTATGGCTCTCTCAAAAGGTGTGTACAGAAAGGATGATTGTGTCATACTAAGACACAAAGACACAAATAATACAAGACGCTCCAAGCAAAACACATATCATGTTGGTGAATAAAAATATAGCTCCAAGTAAATTACCGATGGAAGTGGACTAAAGAGGGGATGCCTCCCGGGGCATCCCCATGCTTTGACTTCTTGGTGTCCTTGGATTATCTTGGGGGTGCAATGGCATCCCCAAGCTTAGGCTCTTGCCACCCCTTGTTCCATAATCCATCAAAAGAATTCACCCAAAACTTGAAAACTTCACAACACAAAACTCAAAATAGAAAACTCGTGAGCTCCGTTAGCGAAAGAAAACAAAAAGACCACTTCAAAGTACTGTAATGAACTTATTATTTATTTACATTGGTGTTAAACCTACTGTATTCCAACTTCTCTATGGATTATAAACTATTTTACTAACCATAGATTCATCAAAATAAGCAAACAACACACGAAAAACAGAATCTGTCAAAAACAGAATAGTCTGTAGTAATCTGTAGCTAGCGCAAGATCTGGAAGCCCAACAATTCTAAAATAAATTGATGGAAGTGAGGAATTTATCTATTAATCATCTTCAAAAAGAATTAACTAAATATCACTCTTCAAATAAAAATGACAGCAGTTCTCGTGAGCGCTAAAGTTTCTGTTTTTTACAGCAAGTTCAACAAGACTTTCCCCAAGTCTTCCCAACGGTTTTACTTGGCACAAACACTAATTAAACACAAAAAACACAACCAAAACAGAGGCTAGATAATTTATTTATTAAATAACAGCAAGGAAAAATATTGGGATGTCTCCCAACAAGCGCTTTTCTTTAAAGCCTTATAGCTAGGCATTGATAATTTTAATGATGCTCACATGAAAGACAAGAATTGAAGCACAAAAGGAGCACCATAAAGCATGTGACAAACACATCTATGTCTAACATACTTCCTATGCATAGGCATCTTATAGGCAAACAAATTATCAAGGCAAGCAAAAACTAGCATATGCAAGGAAGAGGAAAGAAACAATAGCAATCTCAACATAATGAGAGGTAATTTAGTAACATGAAAATTTCTACCACCATATTTTCCTATCTCATAATAATTACATGTAGGATAATAATCAAATTCAACAAAATAGCTATCACATAAAATATTTTCAACACGATCCTCATGCATGCAAAGTTGACACTCTTCCAAAATAGTGGGATTAACATTAACTAAAGTCATGACCTTTCCAAACCCACTTTTATTAAAAACTTCATGATATTGAACATTCTCCAAATATGTGGGATCTAAAGTTGACATTATTACAAACCAATTTTCAATATTATTGCAAACATTATAATCATTCTCATATTCATCATGGGGCTTAAATAAATTTTCAAGATCATAAGAAGAATCACCCCAATCATGACCATTGCAACAAGTAGTAGACATAGCAAAACTAGGATCCCCAAGCTTAGGGTTTTGCATATTATTAGCACAATTTACATCAAGATAATTTATAATAAAATCATTGCAATCATGCTTTTTATTCAAAGATCTATCGTGGAGCACTTCATCACAATTTTCAGATTTACGGATTTCAGGCAAAAGCTTATAAAGATAATCTAGTGCATCCAAATCACTAGGAATTGATTCATCATAATTGGACCTCTTAAAAAGATTGGCAAGCGGATGAGGATCCATAGATATTAGGTTCTCTGTTTAGTAATAAATAAATGACTATTCCAACCATACGAGCAAATAAAAAGCAAAACGGGCCAGAAGAGGCAAATAGAGAGGGAGGATAGAGAGAGAGAGGGCGAATAAAATGGCAAGGGTGAAGTGGGGGAGAGGAAAACGAGAGGCAAATGGCAAATAATGTAATGCGAGAGATAGGGATTGTGATGGGTACTTGGTATGTTGACTTTTTGCGTAGACTCCCTGGCAACGGCGCCAGAAATCCTTCTTGCTACGTCTTGACCTTCCGTTGGTTTTCCCTGAAGAGGAAGGGATGATGCAGCAGAGTAGCGTAAGTATTTCCCTCAGTTTTTGAGAACCAAGGTATCAATCCAGTAGGAGGCCACGCTCAAGTCCCTCGTACCTGCACAAAACGATAGCTACTCGCAACCAACGCGATTAGGGGTTGTCAATCCCTTCACGGTCACTTACGAGAGTGAGATCTGATAGATATAATATTTTTGGTATTTTTGGTATAAAGATGCAAAGTAAAAAGTAAAGGCAAAGTAAAAAATCAAAGCAAGATTAAAGTGATGGAGACTGATATGATGAGAATAGACCCGGGGGCCCTAGGTTTCACTAGTGGCTTCCCTCAAGAGCATAAGTATTCTACGGTGGGTGAACAAATTACTGTTGAGCAATTGACAGAATTGACCATAGTTATGAGAATATCTAGGCATGATCATGTATATAGGCATCACGTCCGTGACAAGTAGATCGAAACGATTTTGCATCTACTACTATTACTCCACTCATCGACCGCTATCAAGCATGCATCTAGAGTATTAAGTTAAAACCAGAGTAACGCCTTAAGCAAGATGACATGATGTAGAGAGTTAAATTCATGCAATATGAAATAAACCCCATCTTGTTATCCTCGATGGCAACAATGCAATACGTGCCTTGATGCCCCTTCTGTCATTGGGAAAGGACACTGCAAGATCGAACCCAAAGCTAAGCACTTCTCCCATGGCAAGAACTACCAATCTAGTTGGCCAAACCAAACGGATAATTCGAAGAGACTTGCAAAGATAACCAATCATACATAAAAGAATTCAGAGAAGATTCAAATATTATTCATAGATAGACTTCATCATAAACCCACAATTCATCAGTCTCAACAAACACACCGCAAAAAGAAGATTACATCGAATAGATCTCCGCAAGAGAGGGGGAGAACTTTGTATTGAGATTCAAAGAGAGAGAAGAATCCATCTAGCTACTAACTACGGACCCGAAGGTCTGAGGTAAACTACTCACACTTCATCGGAGGGGCTATGATGATGTATAAGCCCTCTGTGATGACGGCCCTCTTCCGGTGGAGCTCCAGAATAGGCCCCAAGATGGGATCTTGTCGATATAGAAAGTTGTGGTGGTGGAATTAGGTTTTTGGCTCCTATTCTGATCGTTTGGGGGTACGTGTGTATATATAGGAGGAAGAAGTACGCCGGAGGAGCACCGAGGGGCCCACGAGGCAGGGGGCGCGCCCTAGGGGGGCGCCCCCACCCTCGTGACCGCCTCTTTTGTTCCTTGGAGCAGGGTCCAAGTCTCATGGATCACGTTCGGTGAGAAAATCACGTTCCCGAAGATTTTATTCCGTTTGGACTCTGTTTGATATTCTGTTTCTTTGAAACATTGAAATAGGAAAAAAACAGCAATTCTAGGCTGGGCTTCCGGTTAATAGGTTAGTCCCAAAAATAATATAAAAGTGGAAAATAAAGCCCAATATAGTCCAAAACAGTAGATAATATAGCATGGAGTAATCAAAAATTATAGATACGTTGGAGACGTATCACTTGTGCAAGTTGATGCCGCTTGATAATGATATGTATGATGTTAAGATGCCATTGCCTGATGGTAAGGCTTGGGCAGGCGCAAATGGAGATTGGGTTGTTTATATTGGGTACAACAACGAATGGGAACTTGTGAATGTGTACACTCGTCACCGGGTTCCACTTTCAAAAATCTCAGACTGCCCAGAGGTTGAGCACACCGGTATTCTATGCACGTTCAAATACGATCATGGTGACTTTCTTCTACAAAAGATAGCAATTTGTCGAGTTCCCAACCGCTCTTAGCATTACAAGAACTATGGAGTTGTTGCTATCTTCGACAAGCTTGTTGCTGTCCTTCGTGGTTCGACTGGATGGATATTGCTCAAAAATCGGATTCTATACACGGATGTGTACTGTGATGCAATTCAATACGCGGGTCTTGTGTTTGCTGCCACCACTCGTGGCACTGTTTTTGCATGGGATCCTCGTAGTTTCGGTATGTTTGTCTTCCACCGTAATTATAATTGTTTCATCCACATGCATGCGGGTTAGCAAGTTTCCCTTTACTAATTAACCTTCTTCTTGTGTTTCCAAGGTCCTGTGAACATTCCACCATCTATACTTGAAATTTTTCATAACCAAGGGGGAGATGACGATGGTGATGATCACGAGCATGAGGACGAGTAGGGCCCATATACTCAATGGCGCCTGGCAACTTATTCCGATGGATCACCCCTTCTTGTCTGTATACAGCCCACTGCTGATGTTACTACTAAGGAAGCAGGTGTTGTCTCCCATGGTCGCACTCTCTAGACCTATTCCAACACCCGTTGCATGGTATTCGGGATGGATACTAGTGTGCTAGCGCCAACACCTTCTCCCTGGTACAGTATAGATAGTCTTGGAGAAAACTTTCTCTTCCTTGGACAAAACTATCCAATGATGGTGAAAGGCGATCCAACTGTTGTTGACACAACATTACTACCATTTATGAGAAGCAACTATATCTATACCTCGGACATTGCAGTGGTTCCCTACCCTGTTCGTGATATAGTAGGCCGCTTCAGCCTGGATGATTAGTCATGTGTTGGTCTCGAGATTGACAGTAGCTGGCCCTTCCCAGAGAATCACTTGTGATTCAAACCAAGCGTTTCCAACGCCGAGGATTGGTTGAGTGGAAGTTCATTTCATTGCTTGTTATTTGTGGTGTGATGAAAACTTTAGTATTTATAATGTATCCTCGTTGTCATTGTGGGTTGATGACCTATTGTATGTAATAAAATGATATGCCTGTGATAAACTTACTAAATTTATGAATGGCTTTCGAGTCGCTTCTCTGAGTGGGTGCTGCGATGAGGAAAAAATATTCTTCGAATACATAATTGTATGTGTATTGCAACAGGTTATCGGATGAGGCAAATCAACAATAGTACACTATTTGTACTATCTTCACATGCTGCACTATCTCTACGTCTATGTACGTAATACAACAAGTTTTAAACTTGAGACCAGCCACCCACCCTCACAAAGAACACTTTTTAACCTAGCACAGACTCCAGGAAATTTGCCCACAATGTGAGGTGGGTCATATGTTAATGTGTTAAATGTACGTAACCAGCACCTCGAATCCTCGATACTACTACTATATAGTAGGGTGGCATGGGCCAGAACAAGCATTCACGTCCAGGAGTACGGCACACGCCACCAGCACGACTTCCATCTGACACCATATTTCTTGGAGTCCGTGCTACAGATATCTTTTCAACCTCGTCGTTTCTCTAACTCAGCCATCACGTGGCGGGCGAGGTGGGGGGTTTGCCGATAGTCGGTTTCCTCAACTACGGTCCCACTTGTAAGGCCAACTCCAATGCACGACCCCAAATGGACCTCCGTTTTGCCCAGATTCTGTCTGTTTGGGTAGGGCAATGGGGTCGTGTTCGGGCCATTTCTCGGATGCGGTGGCCATGCGCCCAATGCGCGGACGCATCTCGGCCGCGTACATTTTTCTTTACAAACACATATCTTTTTTTCATCATTGATTTTTGGTACATGGAAATACATCACCAAAATTTGACTAGAAAAGCAAGACCAAAGAAAACAAGGACCACAAGAATACATTTTAGAAGATATCCAACTTCTATAACCGCTCCTGTAAGTTGGATTAGTGCCTTCTCGATGCATTCATTGTTGATCTGTGGAGGCTCGATCTTGTGTGCTTCTTTCTCTTCGAGTGTAAAGAAGTAGATGTTGCTTCCTCGCATCTAGTCTCATGTCTAGCCTCTATTCTATCAACAAGTGCACTAGTCTCATCTCTAGCCTCTATGATAGCTAAAAGTGCTAGAACATCTACTAAATTGCGCTCTATCAATATATCGATGTACTCTTCTTCCCAATACCAAAACTTGCATCCATTCTACACAACAAAATTTTAAGTTAGCACAACTAGTCTAATCCGAGAGCACAACCGAAGATTTGGTCGAGTTCTTCCTCCTTTTGTCGACATGTGGGACATCCAGCATCGAGGTCGTGTCATGCAAGAAAATGGAGTGGTAGTTGAAGCCACGTGATGTGCATCTTGGTTTAAACTATAAATAGAATCTTACTACTCTTGAGTAACTCCAAAAGCGGCCACCTAAGATCTTTATTGGATTTGTTTTTCATCACCAGCACATCGAGGTGAAAGCTGTGCAGGTTCAGTGGGTCCTCTTGCGTTTTCACTGACACGTGGGACCGCATATGACCAAACAGACGATGGGCTCCGCGCGTCTGCTGGCTGGCTGAGAAGAGAGATAGAGGAGGGTTGAGCACGGACTCCAGGAAATTTGTTCTACGTAACCAGCACCTCGATATAGGCTCGATATAGTGGGGTGGCATGGGCCATAACTAGCATTCACGTCTAGCAGTACGACACACGCCACCCACACGAGTCCCATCCGACACCAATTTTCTGGAGTCCGTGCTACAGCCATCTCTTCTCCCTCCTATTTTCTCAGCCATCGCGTGGTGGGCGCGGTGGAGGTTTGCCCATAGTCGGTTTGCTCAACTGCGCTCCCACTTGTAAGTGAAAATGCAACACAGCACGCATTCCCCCTTGAGCGGTGTGCCGGACCAATCGTGTGGGCAGCGGGGTGCGACGCGAACACGACAAGCTTTTCCTTTTGAACTTGTAACTTGTAAAATTTGGTTCTGCTCCATGGCGCGACCGATAGATAGAAATAAGGATTTTCCCTTGAGTAATGAGAAGTTAGGTTCTGGCGCGGTTCATGCATGGAGTACGTAGAAAAATTATGAAGTTGATGCGAAAGGTAAGATAATTACTAGTAGTACCATATACTACTACATGGATTTGACGAAAAGATAAAGATACATACAGATCCATCAACGACATCCTCGCGCCCTAGTGCGCCTGGTCACCAACCGACGTGTGAGGAGTAGCAGCATTGGCGGTGAGCTCAACGTGCTTCTGAACAATGCCGTCCAAGGTTGCCCTGAGGGTCAAGAAGGCCAGCAACCTATCGTCCTCCTCTGGCAGGTAGTAGTCCTTGTGGGCGATTTGCGCGTAGACGTGGGTGATTATGTCGATGGTGTCTTGCTGTGCCAGGCATTGCGCGGCGAGCGCGACCTCGAGGTGGACATTCTCCGGCGCGACAGCGGGCAGTCGCAGGGCCACCAGTGCGTCAAAGAGGTTGTAACCATAGAGGTAGTTGAGGGTGGCGGGCATCGTAGAGCCTAGGCGCGTGGGCTGGAAGCGTACATCAAGGTTGTCCGCGAGCTTCTTGACAATGGTGAACTTGTCGAGGAAGCCGACAAGGACCTTGTCGAACAAGGAGACGAAGCTGTCGTCCAAGCGGCCTCTCACCCTGGCGGCCTCAAGCATGACCTGGAGACATTCCTCGGTGCCGGGACGTAGGCCGGCGTCGTGGACCATCTGGCACAGCCGGCTGATGCTCGCGCTCATCGCCTCCATGGGTCTAGCTTCTAGGCAACTGATCTTGCGATTGGACAACACATGCATCTTCGACAACAGAAGCAAGGTGAGGAAATAGTGTGTGGTTGTTTGCAACCGAGAGAGAAAAACTCCTAGCACGTGGCCAACAGGGGTCTGACAAGCAAGGGAGAGAGGTTGAGAGAGACGTACGGAGAAAATGCAAACATGGGGAGGAGAGAGTGTATGTTTGTGATAGAGAGATCCCCTGGAGATCATGATGGGACTACATGGGTGGGAGATCGGGTGACAAGGTGTGTGGGTGATAAAATATACCCCGAGAGATATCGTGATAGACGTATGGATGGAAGGAGACAATACGTGTGTTCCTGATGGCTAGTAGAGATAATCATACTTAAGGGAGAGTGCGTGCGCCTATGATGGACTGAGGGATTATGGTACTTAGGGGGGGTGCGTGTCACATAGAGAGAGAACAAGGGCGGAGAGTGTTGGATGGGTCTATGTGTAGCGTGAGCGAGACATGTGTATGTGTGAACCAGGGAGATATAAAGTTTGATAGATATAGAGGGGCCCCGATAAGGCTGAGTGGTGCGTCAGATAGCTCAGAGGGGGAAAGAGATATTCCATCTGCTCGATAATGCAGTGCATGTAAATTTTTTTAGAAGTCGAACTTTGGAAACATTGATCAGGTTTACGCAAATGTTATTTATATCTACAATACCAAAGATACATCATATGAAACTACATCTCATGATGAATCTAATGGTATATGTTTGCCATTCTAGATGTAAATGTTTTTCTCCGCGTACATGGTCAAACTTTGTGATGTTTGACTTTTCAATAAATCTATATGCTATGGACCGAAGAGAGTGCCTAAGTCGAGATAGATCAAGTGCGTGTGAAGGAGAATGAGTGAGTGTGCAAAAAGAGTATGTGTGTGAAAGAGAAAGGGACAACAAACGATAAATTAGAGAGAGAGTGTGTTTTTTTGTTTATTATGCAAACATATCACGCATGCATCTCCGAGATAGAAAAGCGAGGAGAGGAGATACACGAAGATAGCTAGTGCGCAATTGTTTGAAACGGAGAGAGACACCCCTATAGCATGTGTCCAATAGAGGTCTAGCCAACAAGGTACAAAGGTCGAGAGCGACACATGGAGAACATGGACGCATGGGGAGGGAGAGAGTGTGTGTCTGTGATACAGAGATCCCCTCGAGATCGTGAGGGGACTTAAATGGGTGAGAGATCGAGGGAGGTGCGTGCGAGATAGAAAGATGCCCCGAGAGAAATCGAGATAGACCATGCACATGTTTGTGATGGAGACTAAGATTAGCTAGTCATATACATATAGGGGGGAATGCGTTTGCCTACATTTGAGTGAGAGACCATAATACTTGGCTAGGCATGAGATTGTGTGTGTGTGTGTGCGTGTGAGATGGAGAGAGAACGAGGGTGAGAGATAAAGTTTTAGATGGGTCTATCGAGTGCGAGTGAGATATGCATGTGTATGTGTGACCCAGGTAGATGGAGAGTTTGAGAGAGAGAGAGAAGAACTCTGAGACGACAGAGTGGTGCGTGAGAGAGTTACGGGCAAGAAGCCAAGGAATTTGTGTGCGTACGATGAGTGCATCCAAGATATTTAGCTTGGACTAGAGAATCGTACATAGTGTGCGAGAGAGACCTATAGATGGAGTATATATGCATGCGAACTAGAAAGACCCCCCCCCCACACACACACACAAAGAGAGAGAGAGAGAGAGAGAGAGAGAGAGAGAGAGAGAGAGAGATGTGTTATAGGAAGGAGAGGGAACCAAAGGAAAATAAGGAACGGGGGAGAGGGACACAGCAAGGCCGATGGGGATGGGGAACTCGTTGGGGGAGGGACCAACAAGGTTTGTGTGTTGGATGTGTGCGACGGAATTGAAGATTGTCGGCGAGGGAGAGAGAGAGAGAGAGAGAGAGAGAGAGAGAGAGAGAGCAGGAGTCCGGGGAAGGGGGGTCGCATTTTATGCATCAAAGACTGATATAAACCATGTTTCGATATAAACTTCCATTAAAATATTTAAATTGGAGAACATGTAGTTTGCAATCCACACATGAACGGAGATATGCGTATATCAAACAAGTTCATTAATTTGACTCTCAACATGTTCATGGAGTACTATAATACTGTACAACATGCTACTCGATTGAGGTGTTTAATTTTGGATTTAGTTCACTATTTTGACCTGGTGAACGAGCTATTCCATTGAATCGAGATATTTTATTTTGGGTCTGATTCCCGTTTTTGAGTGGGTCAACTATTTTTCATATAGTAAATCGCTAGCAACGAGCATGTAAAATAACATTACTCCCGAGCATCATCTCTCCAACTAAAAAAGAAGTGGAAAGCTAATATTTCAAAATTTGATTCAAATCGACTTGGTAAGGTAGACGTGGATGCTCCTTCTCCCAAAATTTGAACGAACCGTTAAACACCCTCTGCTCGGTGGAATTCGCCTGAGCAAATAAATGGGAGACGCGAAATTACGGGCCTATGTGGGACACGCATCAATTGGCCCGTTGTACATTGAGGGTAGGTTCGTAACTTCATCCAAGCGCGCCTTCTCCTTGGCCAAAATGACATGTGTCGAATAATTCATAAACCATGGTCGGCAAAACACCCTCTCCTCTCCCGAAGTAGCTCGTGCCCACTATTTCAAAACACGCTCTCCTCGCCCGAAATCCCTCGCGCCCACTATATTTCAAAATACGCCCTCCTCGCCCAAAATCGCTCACACCCACTATATTTCAAAACACGCCCTCCTCGCCCGAAATCGCTCGCGCCCACTATATTTCAAAACACGCCCTCCTCGCCCAAAATCGCTCGCTCCTAGTATATTTCAAAACACGCCCTCCTCGCCCGAAATCGCCCGCGCCCACTATTTGGGAGAAGCAAAGTTATTGTACTATCCCTGACCCTTAGTACAGAGACCCTAGCCGAGAAGCCTAAAGGCAGGGGTAGAACTGTAACCCCCCCCCCCCCACACACACACACACATTTCAAACAAATGCGTCCTTAAGACATGATTCCCCCTCACAATTCCCCATTCATACCTCGTGGGCGCCAAATCACCTTCTCCCCAGAAGCTCCCTTCTCCAGAGCCGCGAAACCTCAGCCCCTCCTCCATGGCGCCCCCCACCGCACCAAATTCAAAGCCGCCCTCCTCTCTAATCCCAGAGACGTTGTCCATTTGCCGTCGTGCACTGGGCCGTGTGCCTCTTACTCTGTGCTGCCGGAGCTGCCTCAACGACGGCCGCTGAACCATACCGGAGCCCATTCACCCCCGCCGTTGTTCACGGTGCCGGAGAGGCTCCAACTTTGGACCTGTCCAGAGCCCCGGCGCTGCTTCCCCGTTGTCGTCGACCATCGTGACATCTCTACTTCCCTACCGCCGGTAGCCACCGCAACCGCGCCGGCCTCACCGACTAGGCAGCTGCAGCTGCCTACTTCACCGGGCCACCAGATAGGTCGCACCCTCATCTCATATCACTTTATTTAGGCGTCAGTTGTCTGAATTTTTATTCTGGGTCAATCGATTCCTAATGGGAAGCAACACCCTCGAGCCGGCGGAGCTCCTAGGCTGCCGGTTGGCTGGTGTCTAACGTAAGGGTGCGGGGGTGCAAGTTCACCGCAGAAGCAGCGCTTAGATGGCTATCTTAGAGTTGCGTGGGTTGAAGGTTCTGCCGCCGCCGGATCTGGATGATAGTGAGTTTTTGTGGATTGGCCCGGGGTCGGTGCAACCACGGCAGTGCGGTGGGGCGGAGAGTGGGGTTTTGTTCGGGGCCACGGACGGTGGAGGCAGGCTGCTCTGCCGGTGGTCGCTGGCTCTTCGGGGAAGATTTTGAATAGTGTCAGCCGAGAGGCACAAGACGGCCGTCAAGCCATCCGGCATAGATCGAATAGTACCAAAATAAAATAAAATCATATAACCCTAATTTAGTCTTCAGTCAACAGATGTGTGACCACTCTCGTACCTTGCTGTTGATCTCGTAGGGTATTTCTTCAGATCACAGAGATGTGTCGTTCTTCACATTATGCATTTTCTGCATCTTTAGCCGCATCGTCTTCTGACTCACCGCAGCTGCTCCAACAAGGGAAGCATGCACTAGAAGGGAGCTATAGTCCCCACTCAACAGTTCCCTGCATCAAATGCGCGTGCCCGACATGGACAGCCACAACAACTACAGGGCCACTGACAAGTCAGCACATGACGCTCACTCCTATGGATGGCGACTAGATAGGTTGTACCCTCATCTTACTTGTGTGCAACATTTATGGCTTTGTTATTCATCTAAGCATTCAAAATAGATTATCACATTTCACTATATATTCATGCTGATCTCTTATGGGTCTTGTTCGGGAGTTAACGTTGTTGCATAGTTCATCTAAGAGACTTGTTCTTTAGGTAACACTCTTCCATAGTTATCATCCATCAGCCAATGCTATCCCATAGGCTGGTGATTATAGTATTATACCACTTCTAGTATAACATATGTTGTTCCTTAATACTTTTGTGTGCCATCTAGTTAATCTCGAGTACAAACCATACATATTCTGTAGCTTTCATCTGAGTTCTCCCTTTAGTTTTTGAGACCTGTTGCTGCTAGTTAACCCAGTCCTACTATTTATATCGTCTCCTACAGGCACTCATTACATAAATCTAATTACTAGTTGTCGTCCATGCATGTAAGATATAATTGCACACACTGATTTATCCACAAGAACCTCACAGAGCAATGTAACGGCCAACAAACTTGACATCAATGATATCCAATATGATGGAACATGTAAAGGCAGTTCTTCACAAGACTTGCAGAAAGATGATGAATCCTATTCACCCCAAAAGGTCCTTGCTCTAACTTGGCCCTTGATATGGGTACAGCATGCATATAATGTCCTGGAGTGCATCTACTCTGTTGCAATGCCTTGTGCTTTGCCTGTTGATCATGCATGTAAATATGGCATGCTTTCCTGTTTTTCAGTTCCTATTCCATTAATGATAACATGTTTTGAAATTCAAGTACTATCATTCTACTCTATCGCAATGCCATCTGCTTAGTCTGGACATCATGCTTCTCAATATCTTATGCATTGTTATTCATCAGTATGTACTTCATCTGTCTACCATACCATGTTCTTTTTTTACATTGAAGTGTTGTTCTAGTGGTCTCTTGCAATGCCATCTTAGTTTCCCAATCATACACGCATATGTTGCTTTAGTGTTTTTCTATAATGTATTCCGCTAGCATACAGTTTTACATTCAAGTAGTGATTTTTTACACTGTTGTCCTATCGTATCCCCAGATCTTACATCATACTCCCTCCATTCAGATTACATGTCGCAGAAATGGATAAAACTGGATGTATCTAGAACTGAAATATGCCTAGACCCATCCATTTATTTCCGGATGGAGGAAACACATGTCAATATGTCATTCCTTTCTATTCTTCAGTACCTATTCCATCTTTGTTGTAGCATGTTTTATAATTGAAGCACCATTTTTCTATATAAGGCATGCAAGGGGAAGACGGCTATGTTAGAATTTAAAGGGTTACAAACCAGGTCTTTACAAAAAATCCAAACGCCAGGAGATAATAAACCAACTCCAGTTTTCATAGATACTTCTCCAGCACAGAAAAACCCAACTCCCACTGATAATAAGCAGATTCCAGTGGCCAAAGAACTAGTCTACTCCAGTCCAGCAAAAATATGTCAACTCCATTCTAAGAAGCGTGTGCGTATCCTCGCATCATGAAATTTGATAGCATTCTGATCATATTTTCTACATGTTTCTTACCCATCTCTCTTTTAGAAAATAAGGTTAAACGATAGAAGATTCCCTCCATTGGGATCATATTCGAGGAAAGTATCTTGCGGGAATTCACTGTGCTCCAATGCTGATGTAAGTACCTGTTGTATAACACTATATTTTTATCAGCATGTATTTTGTTAATCGGTGTGAATCGAACCTCTATCTGATCTAAATTCAGTTGTAGCAAAATGTTAAAGGCGACAATGTTGATTTTTGTAAGGAAAACTGCCTGGTAGTTTTGCATACTGAGCTGCATGAGTGTACTATCTCATATCATGCACATTACTGAATTGTAGTGCTTCTCTGGTTGCCCATTCATTCATTATGTCAATGTTGCTTTCGTATTACCTTACCTGGCTGATGATAGATGTGCCATATTGCGTTAATTTGGTGTAGGATGGTGTGGTCTGGTTGCCCAAACGTTCGTTGTGTCAATGTTGCTTTCCTATTATCTAACCTGGCCAATGATAGCAATGCTAGTATGTTAATTTGGTGCAGGCTGCTGAAGATAAGAAGACAAACTCTGAAAACAGAAAGGCAACCTGTTGTTTCTTTCCAATAAATCTAGGCCAGGTAATATGGCAATAACTCATGATTAATCTGTTTGGTTCCCCTCCTAATTTATGTTATGATGCAGTGGTTGAGACACTCTCCACTATAAAAAATGCAAGCCTGCCAAAATCGCCATTTGAATCTATTCAGTTTCCTCTGTCTCGAATGCAACAGAAAAAATGTATGTTTGTGAACCAATTAATGGCTGAAGCAATGATGGAAATGGTGGAGGAATCAGAGCTGCACATTCGTGCGCAACAACAACTGATCAATGTTTTTAGAGACAGTGTAGCAAAGCAGCAAGAACTTGCCCACATGTTTATGGGTGTCATCCGCACTAAGGTTGCAGATTGTGACGTTGTAGATCGTTAGGTTATGTTCATTTATTTGCACTGGCATCAATCTTTGATTGCCTAGTGGATGTAATTTCCTGTAATATATGCTGGATGTGCAACATTTTTCCCCGCACCTTTGCTTGATCGGTTTTGGTCCTGTGCATAATTGCTCGTCGTAATGGGCTCAAATTATCTAATTGGGCCTAAAGACATGTATGAACTTTAGTGGGCCCATTATGTTAATGGGCCATTACCAGGCCGAAAGTTAATGGTCGGCCCTCTTACCTCCCGGGTCGTTAACAGGCCGACATCGAAGCGGGAAATAGGTGTGCCCATTTGATTTCACAGGCTGTTAACAGGCTGTTACTAAGGTCGGGCTACATATGGCCGAACACTGAAAGAGACAGTGGGCTCGTACTGGACCATGAAGAGCATGGGCCGCTAAGAGGCCGAAAGTCAGGTCGTACTATAAATGGCCCAACTGTGTTGTGGGACTTTAGCAGGCCGAAAGAGAAACCGGGTTGGTATTGGACCATGAAGCGCATGGGCCGTTAAAAGGCCAAAACTCATGTCCGACTACAAATGGACCAAATCATTTATGGGCCGTCAACAGGCTGAAAGACACACCGGGTCAGGAATTGGCCCAACACTTAAATGGGTCGCTGAAAGGCTAAAACTAAGGTCCGACTACAAATGGCCCAACTCATTTATGGGTTGTCAATAGGCTGAAAGACACACCGGGTCGGAAATTGGCCCAACACTTAAATGGTCGCTAAAAGGCCGAAAGATGTACATCCTGAAAATTGGCCCATTCAATTAACAGGCCAAAATCACATCGGGCCGATATTGAGCCCAAATATATAGCGAGCTGTTAACAGGCTCAAACTGACGACGGGTTGCAATGGTGTCAAATCCTTAACGGGTCATTGACAGGACGAATTGGCACATATCGTATGGGCCGTGGGCTTAAATGGACCTGACACAAGTAGGTCTTATATGGGCTGGCCTTTTTCACCGGAATGGGCCACTGTTGGGCCGTGCCACGTGTTGACCTATCATAGGCGCCTCCTGTCTAATGAGTGGATGACATCTGTCCCAATGGTGAGCCAACGCGTGTTTCCTCCGGCCAATGAGAATTTTACACGTGGAAAATCCTCATTGGTCCGGGCTGTTAACGGGTTATCTGATTCAAAACCAGACCCGATAGCTTAATAGTGACCCATTATGGTGGATGCCACGTGTCGGTCACCCTTGACGAAAGCACTTTCATGACACGCCATTTATCGTCATGGAAGTGGACACTTCCGTGATGATAATTTTGGTAATGTCATGGAACACTTCTACGACAGCACAGGTATGACTATCTTGATTCTATCATAAAATCGTCATGGATGTACATGCATGAGAAAAAATGTGACCTACTGTGACAAACATGTATCATCACGGAAGTGTATTTTTTTGTAGTGCTTGGAGTTGATCATGAGATTCTTTGAAGCTAGCATGAGCACCCTTCAAGACTTTGTGAGCCTTGTCGAGTATATCAAACTCCTCCTTGAGTCTAGCAAGATCAACCCCAAATTTTGCCATCTCGAAATTGAGAACACGAGATACAACAAGTGCATGATCAAGATATTTCTTTAATTTAGCATGATCATCTTGTGTGACTCCTCGAGAGCCAAACTATGACCACGCTCTTCCTCAAGAGCATTAGAGAGACCCAATATCTAGTCACAACTATGTCCCTCCATCTTAGAGATGGTGTCTTCATGAGCCTCGATCATAGCATTGGCTACCCCAAGTTGTTCCAAGAGAGCAACAAAGTGCTTCTTGGATTTACTGTTGAGCTTACTCATAAAAGACTCAAGCTCATTTTCTTCCTCATTAGACCCCTCACTTGCGTCAATGCAATCCATCAAAGAGGGATTAGTAGTGATGGTAGTTTTCATTTTGGGGGGTACCTTGTTGGTGGCTTGGGCCATGAGGCTCTTAGCGGTGATGTTCTCGTTGGGTGAGTCGAAGAGGGACACCCGTGGAGTTCTCGCAATGGCAACGGAGGCCATGGCAACCGTCTCACCGTCTTCATCATCGTCATCATCCTCATTGTACTCTTCTTGTGCCACCAACCCCTTGGGAGGAGTCTTCTTGGTGAAGTTGCTCTTGTTGGGGAAGGACTTGACCTTGTCTTTTCAGCTGAGCTTGCCACCATTGTCTTCCCTCTTCTCATATCAGCACTCCACAACAAAATGACTCACATTGCCACAATTATAGCAAGTCCTCACATGTTGCTTGCCCTTCACACCACTTGAGTTGTTCTTGTTGAAGTTGGGCCTTGTGTTCTTCTTGCTCCAAAATTGCCTTGAAGCGAGATCCATGTGTTCATGATAAGCATATTTCGTATCTTCGGGGTTGCTCTCCTCTTCTTCCTCTTCATCATCTTCTTCCACACTGCCTTGGCCTTCAAGGCAAGGTTGGGCTTCTTTGCTCTTTCAGAACGCAACACCGCATTGTCGGTGGTCTTGTCCAAGATCCTCATAGCCACAAACTCATCCAACACTTCACTTGAGGACAAGGTGTGGAAGTCCGTCCTTTGACGGATGACGGAGGACATGGCCTTGTGGTAAGGAATCATGGCCTTGAGGAACTTGCGCTTGATCCAATTGTCATCTGTATCCTTGCTCCCATGATCTCGGAGTGAGACCGCGAGAGTGGTTAATCTTCGGTAAAGCTCACGAGGTTCGTCGTCTTCATTCATTGCGAACTCATCGGCTTCATCTTGCACCACTTCATACTTGGAGCGTTGAATGCTTGTGCTTCCCTTGTAAAGGGAAACAACATGGTGCCATGCTTCCTTGGCCATGGTGAAAGGTCGAAGATGTGCAATATCTTCAGAAGGAATTGCATCTTGGATGATGAATAGAGCATTCTCGTTGAATTGATGATCTGCGGCTTCTCTGGGGGTGAAGTTGCTTGGGTCATGCGGATAGAAACCTTGCTATGATTCTCCAAAGATTAGTATTGACATGATTTAAATGACGTTTGAAGCGATAGACCCAATAGTCAAAATCCTCATTTTTCACAATCTTAGGAGGAGAACCCGCATGATTTAAATGAGTGGGGGGAACCGGTCCTCCATAAGTAAGAGGAGGTTCAACATGGGCAAAGATGCCGTTTCCACTTTTACCACTAGACAAAGGAACTTTATCACTAGAAGCTTCACTACTGCAGGATGGTCCAAACATGACACTACGATCAAAGATCCTTCGACGAAACTGTGTGTGATGCCATAATCGCAAACGGGGGTGTAAAAACCGTCAAAAAAGTGCAAAACATTTGCGATGAGGATGCATCAAACACGGTTCAGATTTTAGTTGCGTGTGCGATGCAGGGCATATGGTTCAGTTCAATTAACTGTTTGGGACGAGGAGGAACAAAAGAAACGGGCAGCCAGATGAAGGCATGTGCGAAATATAGCATACGGTTCACTAGGATGAACTATGTGTGATTAGGCAACACAATGGAAACGGTTCAATTGAACAAGATATGTGTGATACACAGCAAACAAATTCGTAATCAGAAATGTGTGCAAAGACCAATAATAACACAGACGATTGCTGCTAATAAGCCATGTGATTTGCTCTGTCTATAGTAGAATAACATGTATATATATCATTGAAATAAACATCCAATTACATAAGTGACTATACATATCATTCGCACACACCTCAATAAACAATTGTGTGAATTCTAAAGTAGGAGAAATGATCGTCTAGTCATCTACTTCTTGTGACACTCCCGCCACTGCTATGTGGCTCGATCCCTCGTCTGGGTCAGGAGAAAACAGTTCCTCATGTCAATGATCCGCCTGTACATCTTGTAGCTTGTGTACGCGTCCATGGCCGCGTACTTGACATGTTGTTCATCCAGTCTCTTATGCCACACACTGTGCCAGGCGTTCATGTCCTTATTGCTCTCATTCTTCATCTTCATGTACTAGGGGTCGATGATGGCCGAGGCGCGGTCAACCAGGGAGTTCAGTTTGTTTTTGTCGCTGCCCCAAACCTTGTAGTGGCTTTGGATGTTGACAAGATTCAGGCATTTCAAGCACGTAACCTTGAGCGCTTTTAGATCGTTGGTGGTGTCGACCGCAGTGAAACTGTAGTCGGAGCTATTGATAAACCTGGAGAAACGCTCGCAAGGCGTTGTGGCTAGGTGGTAGTGGTAGACGAGGATGTCATGTCATACGCACAACTGGGCGATGGCAACCTTCTGATCGTGCCCGGCACGACCCATGGTGTACTCGAGGTCGAAGCCGACCACTTGGTACGTGTCCTCGGCAAGGAACTTCTCCATAGTTTGGATGGAGCTCTCCATCGAGACCGGATCGTTCGTGTACACCAACGAGAGAGCCTTCCCCCTCACATGGGTGTCCACAACGTGTTGCGTGGTGAACTGCCCGACGTTGTCATAGTCGGCCGCTGGGAGCGCCATTGGAGCCACGGGGAGCGCCATTGGAACCGCTGGATGTCCTCTCTATATGTGTCCTCATGGGTGTGCTTATTGTGTCATGTGAGACGAGAGATGAAGATAAATGGCCGCAGGAATAAAAGGGGGTCGGGTGGCGTGGATCCTCGGCGCGTCCGCATGGCAGTTTTTGCAGCGGGTAACTGCATCATCGCGCCGCGCCCGGCACAACCGCAAGCACACGAACATGCATGATCGTGCACCGGCCCCAAACACTGGCAGCGCACGTGGAGGAATGAGGGTAGAGCACCCGGAGGGACGCGAGAGCAGAGCGCGCGCAGTGGGATGCGAGAGCAGAGCGCGCTCAGTGGGATGCGAGCAGAGTGCGCCGCGGCCGCCTGATCCAGAAGCACCCACACGCATAGAACAGTTGAACGCGCATGAAATGGTCGCCTACAAGCCGGCCGACAGTTGTGTTGCTGCGTAGAGAGAGGCCATGTTCTACCACCTCCGTCTAGTCTATAGTCCCCTTTATATTTTGTGCCATACTTTGCCCTCAAATTTAACCAACAAAATGTTAATGCCTGTTATAAAAATTATATAATTGGAAACTATGTTCAAATACGAATCCAACTATATAATCTTTGGCGACATGCATTCGTATTTTATAAGTTAAATCATACTTATAAACCAGGACGGGTGTATAGTAGGTAATTAAATCGCAAACATTTTTTCCGCATGTGTACGTGGCCTTTCGTCCTCCTCTCGCACGTCTTGTCACCCCACTGCCACAGACGGCTTACAACGCAAGCTTGCGCAGCGCGCGGGGGTGTTCTTTTGGCCAAATGGTGGCGCCAATGAATCGTCGATGAGCTCGTTCCCGCGCAAGCGTCTCGCCTGACTCGGTGAAATCCCCCAAAATCCCAATGCTTACCGGCCTGCTATAAAAACCCTCACATCCGGCAATTCCTACGTCGCATTTTCCGCTCCCTTCCTGTAGCTTATCTTATCTGCTTCTCCCACAATCGCCAATGGCACCGGTCCATCTTCGTCGCTCAGCCACTCTGTCGTCATCAGAGGACAGCTCCAGCTGGGAGGCTACACTGCGGTGGCGGCACGGTCCCTGGCGTAGTGTAGTGCACGTGGCGTCCCTGTTGGGTGTGCGCGGAACACCCACCGCACACTCCGCCGCCGGGGCCCGTCAGCAGCTATTGCCTGCCGCTGTTGCCCCCACACCACCGTCAAAAGCCAGGGCCATCGCCCGCTCCGCCGCCGCGGCCCAAAGGCGTGAGGTGGCCGTCGTGGCCGCCACCCCACTGCCGGCTACCGTGGCCATCACCCGCTCCACCACCACGGCCTGAAGGCGGGAGGTGGTGGTCGTGGCCGCCACCGCATCATCGGCCGTCGTGGCCGCCAGCCCACCGTCGACCGCCAGGGTCATCACCCGCTCCGCCATCCCTACCCAAAGGCGGGAGGCGGAGGTGGATGTCCGCACGTGCGTCAGCGACCTTGCGTGCTACACCGAGTTCCTGTGGGAGGAGGAGGAGCGCCTCGTCGAGCATGCAAAGAGCCTTACTGCCGCCGTGGCCGTAACACACGCCACCTCAGAGGCGAGGAATCAGGAGATCTACGGGGAGAACCACCGCTTCAATAGGGGTCGTCTGGAGCGGCAGAGGGCGTTCGAGGTGAGCGTCGCTGAAGCTGCAACAGTGGCAGGCACCGTATTGCGGTTGCCCAGCTCATCGGTAGGATCCTCCTCCGCCACCTCTTACTGAGCGCGCTCGGTAGAGGAGAGGCAGTCGGAAGTTGTACAAAGCCCCTCTGCAGTAGTACTAGTATTTAGGGGCTATTTTGTTCAGTTCATTTGACTATAGATGTGGTGGAATTGTACAACGTACTTAAAATTAGCTAGTATATATAGTTGAACTAGCTATTTCAGTATGTGGTTGGAAATAATTGGGGAAAAGTTTGGTCGGTTCAGCTGTCGAGTTGAACTGTTTTTATAAATTAAGACCGAATGCTTAATTTATGAATGAAATCTATGCTTAATTACTGAATTTTAGTTGCAAAAATTAGATACTGCTAGTGATTTTTATTTTCATATTTTGACAAAACACAGTGTTACAAGGTTGAGAAATGGCAATGTTACCAGATCAACAAATGTCAATCTTTCCAGTTTGACAAATGGTAACATACCCAATATGACAGATGCAAATCGCACCAAATTTTTTGTAAGTGGTGGCAAGTGGTGGCACACGGGTCATCCAAAAGAACCGTTTGCATTGAAGAGATGCACAAATCATGCTCTCACTTTGCATCATGTCGTCCCGGGGTTGACGGGTGTGGGGCGGGAGAACGGCAGCTGGCGGCACTGAGAGGTACCATTCGACGGCGGCGTCCCATGCCGCTGAGGGGGGCGCGTGCACGGAGAGGAAGGCGGGCGGCCATGGAAATCAAAGGGCTCGCTTCCTAGTGAGCCTGCGCATTCGAGGCCAGCTTGCACTCCTCTCGGTCAGCCTACGCACCGGACTGCACTCGCACGCCCCCCGTTCAGTCAAGGTCAAGCAGCTGTCCAAAAGGCACCTCCTACAGCCATTAAAACCAAGACACGTGGCATCATGTGAATGGTTAACCGAACGCACACGGTTTGTATTATACAAACATTTGAGATATTAAAGTGGCAGTTATTTTTTTCAAAATGCCTTTCTTGGTTGTCATTATTCGAGTGTGCCTTCGTTCAAAATGGACAGGAAAAATATCACATCATGTCTGGTGCCATTCCATGATAGCATGTCAAGTTTCATGAATTTCATATGAGTTTTGAATTTACTAGAATTTAAAAACCATGCATCTCAATGTTTTGCCGGCAATCAATGATGCCCTGGTGTTTGAAATTCATTCCCATTTCTTGCATGGGACCTAAGCATTCACCCAAGGACAGATTTTATTTTTCAACCAATTTATGTGCACTGGAGCATGTGCATGTAGTTCAAATTAGAATTATCGACATAAATGCATTGAAAACTTGGTTAATGCATAAAAATGTCCAAACGAACCCCGAAAAATCACAAAAATTGACACAACACTCATGTTGTTCTATGTTGACACGAGAAAAAATTTGGAAGCAATAAGAGGCAATGGATATCGTTTCGTCCCCAAAGGTGGGACGTTCCCTACCAAAACCATCATGCTTGTCGTGAGAATCTCTGGTTTGTGAGAAGCATATACCGAAACCTGCCCCAAACGGGAAAAAAAATTACCATGACATGTTGATGCTGCTCCATGAAAGCATGCCAAGTTTCATGAATTTCAGACGAGTTTTGGATTTACTAGAATTTAAAAACCAGGCATCTCAATGTTTTGCCGGCAATCAACGGTGCCCTGGTGTTTGAAATTCATTCTCATTTCTTACATGGGACCTAAGCATGCACCCAAGGACACAGATTTGATTTTTCAACCAATTTATATGCATTTGAGCATGTGCATGTAGTTCAAATTTGAATTATGCACATAAATGCATTGAAAACTTAGTTAATGCATAAAAATGTCCAACGAACCCCGAAAGATCACAAAAATTGACACAACACTCCTGTTGTTATATCTTGACACGAGAAAAAAGTTGGAAGTAATAAGAGGCAATGGATATTGTTTCGTCCCCAAAGGTGGGACGTTCCCTACCCAAACCATCATGCTTGTTGTGAGAAACTCTGGTTTGTGAGAAGCATATACCCAAACCTGCCCCAACTGGGACAAAAAATTTACCACGACATGTTGATGCCGCTCCATGATAGCATGCCAAGTTTCATGAATTTCATGAGTTTTGGATTTACTAGAATTTAAAAACCAGGCATCTCAATGTTTTGCCGGCAATCAACAGTGCCCTAGTGTTTGAAATTCATTCCCATTTCTTGCATGGGACCTAAGCATGCACCCAAGGACACATATTTGATTTTTCAACCAATTTATGTGCACTGGAGCATGTGCATGTAGTTCAAATTTGAATTATGCACATAAATGCATTGAAAACTCAGTTAATGCATAAAAATGTCCAAACGAACCCTGAAAAATCACAAAAAATCACACAACACTCATGTTGTTCTATGTTGACACGAGAAAATTTTTGGAGTAATAAGAGGCAATGGATACCGTTTCGTCCCAAAGGTGGGACGTTCCCTACCGAAACCATCATGCTTGTTGTGAGAAGCTCTGGTTTGTGAGAAGCATATGCCCAAACCTGCCCCAAATGGGACAACAATTTTACCATGGCATGTTGATGCCACTCCATGATAGCATGCCAAGTTTCATGAATTTCAGACAAGTTTTGCATTTACTAGAATTTAAAAACCAGGCATCTCAATGTTTTGCCGGCAATCAACGGTGCCCTGGTGTTTGAAATTCATTCTCACTTCTTGCATGGGACCTAAGTATGCACCCAAGGACACGGATTTGATTTTTCAACCAATTTATATGCACTGGAGCATGTGCATGTAGTTCAAATTTGAATTATGCACATAAATGCATTGAAAACCCAGTTAATGCATAAAATGTCCAAATGAACCCCGAAAAATCATAAAAATTGACACAACACTCCTGTTGTTCTATGTTGACACGAGAAATTTTTTGGAAGTAATAAGAGTCAATGGATATTGTTTCATCCCCAAAGGTGGGACGCTCCCTACCCAAAACCATCATGCTTGTTGTGAGAAGTGATGGGGAATGTAGTAATTTCAAAAAAATTCCTACGCACACACAAGATCATGGTGATGCATAGCAACGAGGGGAGAGCGTGATCTATGTACCTGGTAGATCGACAATGGAAGCATTTGGTTGATGTAGTCGTACGTCTCCACGGCCCGACCGATCAAGCACCGAAACTACGGCACCTCCGAGTTCTAGCACACGTTCAGCTCGATGATGATCCCCAGACTCCGATCCAGCAAAGTGTCGGGGAAGAGTTCCATCAGCACGACGGCGTGGTGGCGATCTTGATGCACTACTGTCGTAGGGCTTCGCCTAAGCACCGCTACAATATTGTCGAGGACTATGGTGGAAGGGGGCGCCGCACACGGCTAAGAATATGATCACGTGGATCAACTTGTGTGTCTCTGGGATGCCCCTGCCTCCGTATATAAAGGACTAAGGGGGGGTGCGGCCGTCCTAGGAGAGGCGCGCCAGGAGAGTCCTACTCCCTCTGGGAGTAGGATTCCCCCCCTCCCAATCCTAGTTGGAATAGGATTCGTGGAGGGGGGAAGAGAGAGAGGGTGGCCGGCCCCTCTCCTTGTACTATTCGGACCAAGGGAGGGGAGGGGCGCGCGGCCCACTTTGGGAAGCCCCTTCTCTTTTCCACTAAGGCCCACTATGGCCCATATAGCTCCGGGGGGTTCCAGTAACCTCCCGGTACTCCGGTAAAATCCCGATTTCACTCGGAACACTTCCGATATCCAAATATAGGCTTCCAATATATCAATCTTTATGTCTCGACCATTTCGAGACTCCTCGTCATGTCCGTGATCACATCTGGGACTCCGAACAACCCTCGGTACATCAAAATGCATAAACTCATAATATAACTGTCATCATAACCTTAAGCGTGCGGACCCTACGGGTTCGAGAACAATGTAGACATGACCGAGACATGTCTCCGATCAATAACCAATAGCGGGACCTGGATGCCCATATTGGCTCCTACATATTCTACGAAGATCTTTATCGGTCAGACCGCATAACAACATACGTTGTTCCCTTTGTCATCGGTATGTTACTTGCCCGAGATTCGATCGTCGGTATTCCAATACCTAGTTCAATCTCGTTACCGGCAAGTCTCTTTACTCGTTCTGTAATACATCATCCTGCAACTAACTCATTAGTTGCAATGCTTGCAAGGCTTAAGTGATGTGCATTACCGAGAGGGCCCAGAGATACCTCTCCGACAATCGGAGTGACAAATCCTAATCTCGAAATACGCCAACCCAACATGTACCTTTGGAGACACCTGTAGAGCTCCTTTATAATCACCCAGTTACGTTGTGATGTTTGGTAGCACACAAAGTGTTCCTCCGGCAAACGGGAGTTGCATAATCTCATAGTCATAGGAACATGTATAAGTCATGAAGAAAGCAATAGCAACATACTAAACGATCGGGTGCTAAGCTAATGGAATGGGTCATGTCAATCAGATCATTCACTTAATGATGTGATCCCGTTAATCAAATAACAACTCTTTGTTCATGGTTAGGAAACATAACCATCTTTGATTAACGAGCTAGTCAAGTAGAGGCACACTAGTGACACTTTGTTTGTCTATGTATTCACACATGTATTATGTTTCCGGTTAATACAATTCTAGCATGAATAATAAACATTTATCATGATATAAGGAAATAAATAATAACTTTATTATTGCCTCTAGGGCATATTTCCTTCAGTCTCCCACTTGCACTAGAGTCAATAATCTAGATTACACAGTAATGATTCTAACACCCATGGAGCCTTGGTGCTGATCATGTTTTGCTCGTGGAAGAGGCTTAGTCAACGGGTCTGCAACATTCAGATCCGTATGTATCTTGCAAATCTCTATGTCTCCCACCTGGACTAGATCCTGGATGGAATTGAAGCGTCTCTTGATGTGCTTGGTTCTCTTGTGAAATCTGGATTCCTTTTCCAAGGCAATTGCACCAGTATTGTCACAAAAGATTTTCATTGGACCCGATGCACTAGGTATGACACCTAGATCGGATATGAACTCCTTCATCCAGACTCCTTCATTTGCTGCTTCTGAAGCAGCTATGTACTCCGCTTCACATGTAGATCCCGCTACAACGCTTTGTTTAGAACTGCACCAACTGACAGCTCCACCGTTTAATGTAAACACGTATCCGGTTTGCGATTTAGAATCGTCCGGATCAGTGTCAAAGCTTGCATCAACGTAACCTTTTATGATGAGCTCTTTGTCACCTCCGCATACGAGAAACATATCCTTAGTCCTTTTCAGGTACTTCAGGATGTTCTTGACCGCCGTCCAGTGATCCACTCCTGGATTACTTTGGTACCTCCCTGCTAGACTTATAGCAAGGCACACATCAGGTCTGGTACACAGCATTGCATACATGATAGAGCCTATGGCTGAAGCATAGGGAACATCTTTCATATTCTCTCTATCTTCTGCAGTGGTCGGGCATTGAGTCTTACTCAACTTCACACCTTGTAACACAGGTAAGAACCCTTTCTTTGCTTGATCCATTTTGAACTTCTTCAAAACTTTGTCAAGGTATGTGCTTTGTGAAAGTCCAATTAAGCATCTTGATCTATCTCTATAGATCTTAATGCCTAATATGTAAGCAGCTTCACCGAGGTCTTTCATTGAAAAACTCTTATTCAAGTATCCCTTTATGCTATCCAGAAATTTTATATCATTCCCAATTAGTAATATGTCATCTACATATAATATCAGAAATGCTATAGAGCTCCCACTCACTTTCTTGTAAATACAGGCTTCTCCAAAAATCTGTATAAAACCAAATGCTTTGATCACACTATCAAAGCGTTTATTCCAACTCCGAGAAGCTTGCACCAGTCCATAAATGGATCGCTGGAGCTTGCACACTTTGTTAGCTCCCTTTGGATCGACAAAACCTTCTGGTTGCATCATATACAACTCTTCTTCCAGAAATCCATTCAGGAATGCAGTTTTGACATCCATCTGCCAAATTTCATAATCATAAAATGCGGCAATTGCTAACATGATTCGGACAGACTTAAGCATCGCTACGGGTGAGAAGGTCTCATCGTAGTCAATCCCTTGAACTTGCCGAAAACCTTTTGCGACAAGTCGAGCTTTGTAGACAGTAATATTACCGTCAGCGTCAGTCTTCTTCTTGAAGATCCATTTATTCTCAATTGCTTGCCACTCATCGGGCAAGTCAACCAAAGTCCATACTTTGTTCTCATACATGGATCCCATCTCAGATTTCATGGCCTCAAGCCATTTTGCTGAATCTGGGCTCACCATCGCTTCTTCATAGTTCGTAGGTTCATCATGATCTAATAGCATGACTTCCAGAACGGGATTACCGTACCACTCTGGCGCGGATCTTACTCTGGTTGATCTATGAGGTTCAGTAGTATCTTGTTCTGAAGTTTCATGATCATCATCATTAGCTTCCTCACTAACTGGTGTAGGTGTCACAGAAACAATTTTCTGTGATGTATTACTTTCCAATAAGGGAGCAGGTACAGTTACCTCGTCAAGTTCTACTTTCCTCCCACTCACTTCTTTCAAGAGAAACTCCTTCTCCAGAAAGTTTCCGAATTTAGCAACAAAAGTCTTGCCTTCGGATCTGTGATAGAAGGTGTATCCAATAGTCTCCTTTGGATATCCTATGAAGACACATTTCTCCGATTTGGGTTCGAGCTTATCAGGTTGAAGCTTTTTCACATAAGCATCGCGGCCCCAAACTTTCAGAAACGACAACTTTGGTTTCTTGCCAAACCACAGTTCATGAGGCGTCGTCTCAACGGATTTTGATGGTGCCCTATTTAACGTGAATGCGGCTCCCCAAACGATAGCGGTAAATCAGTAAGAGACATCATAGATCGCACCATATCTAGTAAAGTACGATTACGACGTTCGGACACACCATTACGCTGTGGTGTTTCGGGTGGCGTGAGTTGCAAAACTATTCCACAATTTTTCAAATGTACACCAAACTCGTAACTCAAATATTCTCCTCCACGATCAGATCGTAGAAACTTTATTTTCTTGTTACGATGATTTTCAACTTCACTCTGAAATTCTTTGAACTTTTCAAACGTTTCAGACTTATGTTTCATTAAGTAGATATACCCATATCTGCTTAAGTCATCTATGAAGGTGAGAAAATAACGATATCTGCCACGAGCTTCAATATTCATCGGACCACATACATCTGTATGTATGATTTCCAACAAATCTGTTGCTCTCTCCATAGTACCGGAGAACGGTGTTTTGGTCATCTTGCCCATGAGGCATGGTTCGCAAGTACCAAGTGATTCATAATCAAGTGGTTCCAAAAGTCCATCAGTATGGAGTTTCTTCATGCGCTTTACACCGATATGACCTAAACGGCAGTGCCACAAATATATTGCACTATCATTATCAACTCTGCATCTTTTGGTTTCAACATTATGAATATGTGTGTTACTACTATCGAGATTCAATAAGAATAGACCACTCTTCAAGGGTGCATGACCATAAAAGATATTACTCATATAAACAGAACAACCATTATTCTCTGATTTAAATGAATAACCGTCTCGCATCAAACAAGATCCAGATATAATGTTCATGCTTAACGCTGGCACCAAATAACAATTATTTAGGTCTAATATTAATCCTGAAGGTAGATGTAGAGGTAGCGTGCCGACTGCGATCACATCGACTTTGGAACCGTTTCCCACGCGCATCGTCACCTCGTCCTTAGCCAATCTTCACTTAATCCGTAGTCCCTGTTTCGAGTTGCAAATATTAGCAACAGAACCAGTATCAAATACCCAGGTGCTACTGCGAGCATTAGTAAGGTACACATCAATAACATGTATATCACATATACCTTTGTTCACCTTGCCATCCTTCTTATCCGCCAAATACTTGGGACAGTTCCGCTTCCAGTGACCAGTCTGCTTGCAGTAGAAGCACTCAGTTTCAGGCTTAGGTCCAGGTTTGGGTTTCTTCTCTTGAGTAGCAACTTGCTTGCTGTTCTTTTTGAAGTTTCCCTTCTTCTTCCCTTTGCCCTTTTCTTGAAACTAGTGGTCTTGTTGACCATCAACACTTGATGCTCCTTCTTGATTTCTACCTCCGCAGCTTTCAGCATCGCGAAGAGCTCGGGAATAGTCTTATTCATCCCTTGCATATTATAGTTCATCATGAAGCTCTTGTAGCTTGGTGGCAGTGATTGGAGAATTCTGTAAATGACGCAATCATCCGGAAGATTAACTCCCAATTGAATCAAGTGATTATTATACCCAGACATTTTGAGTATATGCTCACTAACAGAACTGTTCTCCTCCATCTTACAGCTATAGAACTTATTGGAGACTTCATATCTCTCAATTTTGGTATTTGCTTGAAATATTAACTTCAACTCTTGGAACATATCATATGCTCCATGACGTTCAAAACGTCATTGAAGTCCCGATTCTAAGCCGTAAAGCATGGCACACTGAACTATTGAGTAGTCATTAGTTTTGCTCTGCCAGACGTTCATAACATCTGGCGTTGCTCCATCAGCAGGCCTGGTCACCCAGCGGTGCTTCCAGGACGTAATTCTTCTGTGCAGCAATGAGGATAATCCTCAAGTTACGGACCCAGTCCGTGTAATTGCTACCATCATCTTTCAACTTTGCTTTCTCAAGGAACGCATTAAAATTCAACGGAACAACAGCATGAGCCATCTATCTACAATCAAGCATAAACAAGCAAGATACTTATCAGGTACTAAGTTTCATGATAAATTTAAGTTCAGTTAATTTACTTAAAGAACTCCCACTTAGATAGACATCCCTCTAATCCTCTAAGTGATTACGTGATCGAAATCAACTAAACCATGTCCGATCATCACGTGAGATGGAGTAGTTTCATTGGTGAACATCACTATGTTGATCATATCTACTATATGATTCACACTCGACCTTTCGGTCTCCGTGTTTCGAGGCCATATCTGTATATGCTTGGCTCGTCAAGTATAACCTGAGTATTCCGCGTGTACAACTGTTTTGCACCCGTTGTATTTGAACGTAGAGCCTATCACACCCGATCATCACGTGGTGTCTCAGCACGAAGAACTTTCGCAACGGTGCATACTCAGGGAGAACACTTCTTGATAATTAGTGAGAGATCATCTTATAATGCTACCGTCAATCAAAGCAAGATAAGATGCATAAAAGATAAACATCACATGCAATCAATATAAGTGATATGATATGGCCATCATCATCTTGTGCTTGTGATCTCCATCTCCGAAGCACCATCGTGATCACCATCGTCACCAGCGTGACACCTTGATCTCCATCGTAGCATCATTGTCGTCTCGCCAAGCTTGTGCTTCCACGACTATCGCTACCGCTTAGTGATAAAGTAAAGCATTACATCGCGATTGCATTGCATACAATAAAGCGACAACCATATGGCTCCTGCCAGTTGCCGATAACTCAGTTACAAAACATGATCATCTCATACAATAAAATTCAGCATCATGTCTTGACCATATCACATCACAACATGCCCTGTAAAAACAAGTTAGACGTCCTCTACTTTGTTGTTGCAAGTTTTACGTGGCTGCTACGGGCTTAAGCAAGAACTAATCTTACCTACGCATCAAAACCACAACGATAGTTTGTCAAGTTGGTGCTGTTTTAACCTTCGCAAGGACCGGGCGTAGCCACACTTGGTTCAACTAAAGTTGGAGAAACTGTCACCCACAAGCCACCTCTGTGCAAAGCACGTCGGGAGAACTGGTCTCGCGTAACGTTGGTCTGGGCCGCTTCGTCCAACAATACCGCCGAACCAAAGTATGACATGCTGGTAAGCAGTATGACTTATATCGCCCACAACTCACTTGTGTTCTACTCGTGCATATAACATCAACATATAAAACCTAGGCTCGGATGCCACCGATGGGGAACGTAGTAATTTCAAAAAAATTCCTACACACACACAAGATCATGGTGATGCATAGCAACGAGGGGAGAGTGTGATTTATGTACCTAGTAGATCGACAACGGAAGCGTTTGGTTGATGTAGTCGTACGTCTCCACGGCCCGACCGATCAAGCACCGAAACTACGGCACCTCCGAGTTCTAGCACACGTTCAGCTCGATGACGATCCCCGGACTCCGATACAGCAAAGTGTCAGGGAAGAGTTCCGTCAGCATGACGGCGTGGTGACGATCTTGATGCACTACTGTCGCAGGGCTTCGCCTAAGCACCGCTACAATATTATCGAGGATTGTGGTGGAAGGGGGCGCCGCACACGGCTAAGAATATGATCACGTGGATCAACTTGTGTGTCTCTGGGGTGCCCCTGCCTCCGTATATAAAGGACTAAGGGGGGGTGCGGCCGGCCTAGGAGAGGCGCGCCAGGAGAGTCCTACTCCCTCTGGGAGTAGGACTCCCCCCCCCCAATCCTAGTTGGAATAGGATTCGCGGAGGGGGGAAGAGAGAGAGGGTGGCCGGCCCCCTCTCCTTGTCCTATTCGGACCAAGGGAGGGGAGGGGCGTGCAGCCCACTTTGGGCAGCCCCTTCTCTTTTCCACTAAGGCCCACTATGGCCCATATAGCTCCCGGGGGGTTCCGGTAACCTCCCGGTACTCCGGTAAAATCCCGATTTCACTCGGAACACTTACGATATCCAAATATAGGCTTCCAATATATCAATATTTATGTGTCGACCATTTCGAGACTCCTCGTCATGTCCGTGATCACATCTGGGACTCCGAAGAACCTTCGGTACATCAAAATGCATAAACTCATAATATAACTATCATCGTAACCTTAAGCGTGCGAACCCTACGGGTTCGAGAACAATGTAGACTTGACCGAGACATGTCTCCGGTCAATAACCAATAGCGGGACCTGGATGCCCATACTGGCTCCTACATATTCTACGAAGATCTTTATCGGTCAGACCGCATAACAACATACATTGTTCCCTTTGTCATCGGTATGTTACTTACCCGAGATTCGATCGTCGGTATTCCAATACCTAGTTCAATCTCGTTACCGGCAAGTCTCATTACTCGTTCTGTAATACATCATCCTGCAACTAACTCATTAGTTGCAATGCTTGCAAGGCTTAAGTGATGTGCATTACCGAGAGGGCCCAGAGATACCTCTCCGACAATGGGAGTGACAAATCCTAATCTCGAAATACGCCAACCCAGCATGTACCTTTGGAGACACCTGTAGAGCTCCTTTATAATCACCAAGTTACGTTGTGACGTTTGGTAGCACACAAAGTGTTCCTCCGGCAAACGGGAGTTGCATAATCTCATAGTCATAGGAACATGTATAAGTCATGAAGAAAGGAATAGCAACATACTAAACGATCGGGTGCTAAGCTAATGGAATGGGTCATGTCAATCAGATCATTCACTTAATGATGTGATCCCGTTAATCAAATAACAACTCTTTGTTCATGGTTAGGAAACATAACCATCTTTGATTAACGAGCTAGTCAAGTAGAGGCACACTAGTGACACTTTGTTTGTCTATGTATTCACACATGTATTATGTTTCCGGTTAATACAATTCTAGCATGAATAATAAACATTTATCATGATATAAGGAAAAAAATAATAACTTTATTATTGCCTCTAGGGCATATTTCCTTCAAGAAGCTCTGGTTTGTGAGAAGCATGTACCCAAACCTGCCCCAAATGGGACAAATTTTTTACCACGGCATGTTGACGCCGCTCCATGATAGCATTGCCAAGTTTCATGAATTTCAGACGAGTTTTGGATTTACTAGAATTTTAAAATCAGGTATCTCAATGTTTGTGACCGAGTGACGGTGGCAGGGTGTTTGACATTCATTCCCATTTCTTGCATGGGACCTAAGCAGGCAACCGAGGACACAGATTTAAATTTTCAACTAATTTATATGCATTAGAGCATGTGCCTGTAGTTCAAATTTTAATTATCCACATGAATGCACAGAAAACTCAGTTAATGTATAAAAATGTCCAAGCAAACCCCGAAAAATCCCCAAAATTGACACAACACTCCTATTGTTCTATGTTGACACTAGGAAAAAAATTGAAATCAAGAAGAGGCAACAGATATCGTTTCGTCCAGAAAGGTGAAACGTTCCCTACCGAAACCATCACACTTGTTGTGTGAGAAGCTCTGGTTTATGAGAAGCTTATTCCTAAACCTGCCCCAAATGGGACAAAAAATTTACCATGACATGGTGATGCCGCTCCATGATAGCATTAAGTTTCATGCATTTCGAATGAATTTTGGATTTACTAGAATTACAAAAGCAAGTACGTCGATGTTTTCTGGAGAGCCACGACGCCATGGTGTTCAAATTTCATCCCCATGTCTTGCATGGGAGATAAGCATAAACCCATGGACACATATATGATTTTACAACCCATGTTGGTGCACCGGAGCATGTGCATGTAGTTTAATTTTGAATTGTGCACCTGAAATGGCTAGAAAACCAATTTAATGTATAAAATGTTCAAACGAACCCTGAATAATTCCAATTCTTTTATGACACACATATAGTTGCATGTTCACTCCAGATAAAAGGTCTAGCAATTCAAACACTGTCCATTGCCGCTGTGACCCCATTATGTAATTCAAATCAAGATAAAAAATCAAGTAGATTGCACACAGTTTATTATCACCAACCGTGTGAGATGCAACACAAAATATCATGGAGCACCGTCGGTGTATAGTACGCATATGGCTTACACGAGAAGGTGCGTCGGCTACAGTCCACAGCCGGCGTCTCAAGCACACTAGCTCGCTCCCCAAATATCATTTTCACTGTTTAATCATCGTCGGTGAAAGATGGGCACGTGGACCCGCGTCGTGAGGGCAACTTCGATGGCCCACTCCGGCGAGAGCGCAGCCACAACCGCCATACGTGTGTTAACAAGGTGCATGAGCGCGGCCGCAATCTACGACCGGGCGGTCATGGCAGCCCAAACGGCCGTTGTTGCTTCTCATGTGGCGGCGGCAACATCTGGCTCGGGGATAACAACTGGCGAGAGCGGCACAACGGTTGTCCGTTCCACAGCAGCGGCCTTAGCCCTGATGGAGGCCGCCCACGACCATGTCGAGGCTGCCCACGCCCAGCTCCTGGCGGTTACCGTACAAATCGAACGAAGCTTCTCCAACAACAGTCGGTAACCCACGGCCGAAGAGCTGACAATCACCGAGAGCGTTCGAGCAGCCGTCCGTTCCTCCGCCGCATACCTTGCAACGACGGAGCCCGTCCAAGCCCAGATCGCATCCACCCACGCCCAGCTTGTGGCGGCCTTTTCCAAAGAGATGGCAGACGCGGATGGCGAGATGCTTGCTGAGTATGGTGCGATGGATGCTATGGACCCCCTTCCCCAGGAGACCGTCGGGCGCGAGCTGGACATGGAGGCGGCGGACGAGATCGACGAGCACCAGTCGTAGTAGTACTCTTTGTTTAGTTTAATTAAGAGCGTCGGTCTTTAATTTGTTAGAGTAATGTTTAGGTCAGCTAGCTCTATTTAATTGCTGAACCTGCTCGATTAAGAAGTTAGTCTCCTTTGTGTACCCAAATTATGAAATAACGTGGATGATCACTGTAACCAGAGAAATTTGAACCAAAATTTTTGACATTCAAACTCATCACACACGGGTTAAGCTATCTGAATCGTTTGTGATGTTCACATATCATACATAGTTCTGAATAAGGGACCGTGTCTGATGACACTTTGCGCGCCAGTTTTTTCGCTGAAGTATTTCCAAATTTTCGACTTCCACAGAAATATCTATCTCCCCGCCCCCTCCCCCTTACCAAAAGCCACATTTCCCCTGTTTCCACCTTCTTTTCCAAGGTGAAACATTCACTCCTTGCTTGAAGCGTCGCCGCCTCCTCGCCGACGACCCTCCTTCATGCTGCTCGGCCCCGCCTATCCAGGCAGGTAATCCACACCCGACCCCCATCCTCCTCCTCCTTCCACATCCCACATGCCCCGGCCACCGGCGCAAGTGCGACACCTTCCACCCAAATCACCGACCCCTCCACCAAATAAGCATGGCCCTAAGCCATGGTGCACGCAGTATAGCCAGGATCTCAAGGAGCATTTGGCAGCGGAGAAGCAAATCGAGGCTGCATGTGCGGATGAGGTCGCGATGGCTGACATTCGTGCCGACCCCCAGATCTTGGAGGAGCACCTTGCCATTTGCTAGCTACGCCGGTTAAGTATGCTTGGTTTACCCATTGCGTGTGTTGCTCCTGCATTTCCTTCACAAATTCTAGTGAATGGTGCTATCTAATTTTACCATGCAATCTGTTATTGTAGTGTATATGTTCTATATGTCGTGCAGTGTGGTGCTCACTTACTAACTATTTTGTTAATTAGTTGTCATCTTCAGTTAACTGTTTGGTTCAATTCTGCAAATGTGATGTTCAACTCTTTAGGCTGCAATTTTGTATTGTCTTCCATGTGAGAAATAAATTGAATTTATCTTTACAAAATACATGAGAAACGAATACAATTGCTATATTTCCAAGTTGTCAAGCATGCTTGGTTTGGTTATACATTGTGCAATGTGGTGCTCAGTTAATGTTTGGTTCATTTGTGTTGTGGTGTTTAGTTAATTGTTTGGTTCAATTCTGCAATGCGATGTTCAATTGTTGTGGCTGCATTCTGTTATTGTATACCATGTGAGGAATAAATCGAATTTGGTTGTACTAAATACATGAGAAACAAATACAATTGCTATATTTCCAAGTTGTTAAGCATGCTTGGTTTGGTTAACTGTCTGATCTTCTATTAGGAGTATGTTATATTGTGCAATGTGGTGCTCAGTTAATGTTTGGTTTATTTGTTGTGGTGTTTAGTTAACTGCTTGGTTCAATTCTGCAATGCGATGTTCAATTGTTGTGGCTGCATTCTGTTATTGTATACCATGTCAGGAATAAATCGAATTTGGCTGCACTTAATACATGAG
The DNA here is from genome assembly GCF_018294505.1 of Triticum aestivum. NCBI lineage: Eukaryota > Viridiplantae > Streptophyta > Magnoliopsida > Poales > Poaceae > Triticum > Triticum aestivum. The sequence goes on from NC_057803.1 coordinate 100,456,242, forward strand.
AACCATATACGAGTGCTATATTTCCTAGTTCCTAATCATGCTTGGTTTGGATAAATGGGTTTTCCATGTGGCTTGAATTAATCTGATGAATCTGCAATGTGCTTATTTTTCATCAACAAATTTTACTGATAGCATGCGAACCCTTACTTAACCTGATGACTAACTACCTTATTTGTGTTGCAGGGAAACAATGGGAAGCACTCAGGTTTACAATCGAGGTTAGCACGTGCATGGTCCGTTGTTTAATAGCACATTATTGTGCAATTGTAGGAACCATTCTAATATTTTGGTTTTTAATAATTTGATCTTGCACATGTAGGTCCTGCTGTTAGAGGTTTTGACCCACTGTTCGACCCTTTTTGCATATGGAGAAATGAGTTGTCCATGAATATCAATCAAATCAAGAAACACAGAAAGATTGTTAGGAAAAGAAACTAACGACAAAAAATAACAAGATCTTTGTCTGCACAATGAAGAAGACATCAGTTCACTACAAAATGGTACTAACTATTATACATTGCCTTTTTTATTCCTTTTGCCCCATTTCCAATATAGAGAAGATATTTATGCACATCCTTGCTTTCAGGCCTTTCCAAAGCAGTTCACCGATGATTACCTCTCAACTCACCTCTATGGTCAGGAGGCGAGGAAGGTTTTCATACAACATCCACGGTTCAATATTGAAGTGTTCCTGAAGAGGATGAAGGACGGACGGTCAACCATCCACAGGCACTAGCCTAAAGTTGCAAGGACCTTCAACATGAATGAAGGCTCAATATTCGCCTTCCGCTTCAGCAGATTTCCAGATGAGATGCATCTGTCTATATACCGTATATGATGCTAATTTTGAAAGATTCTACATGTTGCATGTGAAACTTGGTGCTGGTGCAGTTGTGTAATAAGGTAGCTGAGTGCTGAAGCTATATCATGTTGTACGCTGATGTATTTTAATTATGAGATTCTGCTTCCTTAATATGGAAATGAAATATATTATGTGCTTAATATGAATGTCATTTAGATTAATAAATGGATTATTAATAACAGGGCAATTATCCTGCTAATGGCGAATTAGCCTGCTAATTGGGTTTTGCTATTGCAAATGGTTGTTGAAAAAATACCGTCGGTGATGACCTCAGGCAACGCACACAGTTTCTAGGAATAAACCATGTTGGATCAATGAACAATCACACACGACTTTCTCTTGAAAACTATTTGCGTTAGGCCACCTTGCGCAAACGTTTACCACATAAAACTGTGTGTGGTGGATAGCCTTTGCCACACAGTTTCTTGTACGGACCGTGTGTGATATATTCAATAACGCAAACGATTTAACGGGAAAAATTGTGTGTGATGTACCTGTGAACGGAAACGCTTTCCTTGGAGCGACTGTGCGGGATGTACATACGAACGGAAACATTTAGATGGGACTGACTGTGTGGGATGTACTTGCGATTGGAAACAATTTTGCCGTATAATTATATTTTTTAGCTCTATTGTACGTATTTCCGTATTTGAGCGCTCGCCAGTCGCACACGACCTCATTTTTCCGAGCGTGTGTGCCAGGAGGGCATATCCCTGATGGTTTTTGGGTCGTGTGGGAAGGACCACCCTATCGCCCACACTCACTTGGCGACGGTTCCAAATGTCGTCGCAGAAAGGAGTTAAAACTGTTTGCTTAGGACCGACGCGTACCAGTGCTTCCCCCTTGTCCGAATTAGCATCCGTCACCTTGTTAGTGGGATCGACCACTTCCAACGGTGCGGTGGACAATTTAAGACCATCAAGAAAGTTCTTAAACATGTCTTTGACCTCGGTCGTCATGGAGGTTTTCAATGTGTGCAAGGCCACATTGAACTCCTCACGTGAGATGGAGGATTCCCCATCGGCCGTAGACAAGGACGGAATTACACTGATACTTCTCCAACGTATCTATAATTTTTTATTGTTCCATTCTATAATATTATCTGCTTTGGATGTTAATGGGCTTTATTTTACACTTTTATATTATTTTGGGGACTAACCTATTTAACCCAAGGCCCAGTGCAAATTGTTGTTTTTTTGCCTATTTTAGTGTTTCGCAGAAAAGGAATATCAAACGGAGTCCAAACGGAATGAAACCTTCGGGAGTGTGATTTTTGGAACAAACGTGATCCAAAGGACTTGGAGTGGACGTCAAGAAACGAACGAGGCATCCACGAGGCAGGGGGCACGCCTACCCCCCTGAGCGCGCCCTCCCCCCTCATGGCTCAACCGACCTACTTCTTCCTCCTATATATGTTCACATACCCCGAAAACATCCAGGAGCACCATGAAAGCCTATTTCCACCGCCGCAACCTTCTGTACCCAAGAGATCCAATCTTGGGGCCTTTTCCAGAGCTCCGCCGGAGGGGGCATCGATCACGGAGGGCCTCTACATCAACTCCATGGCCCCTGCGATGATGTGTGAGTAGTTTACTTCAGACCTTCGGGTCCATAGTTATTAGCTAGATGACTTTTTCTCTCTCTTTGGATCTCAATACAAAGTTCTCCTCGATCTTGTTGGAGATCTATTCGATGTAACTCTTTTTGCGGTGTGTCTGTCGAGATCCGATGAATTGTGGCTTTATGATCAAGTCTATCTATGAACAATATTTGATTCTTCTCTGAAATCTTTTATGCATGATTGGTTATCTTTGCAAGTCTCTTTGAATTATCAGTTTGGTTTGGCCTACTAGATTGATCGTTCTTGCAACGGGAGAAGTGCTTAGCTTTGGGTTCAATCTTGTGGTGCTCGATCCCAGTGACAGAAAGGGAAACGACACATATTGTATTATTGCCATCGAGGATAAAAAGATGGAGTTTATATCATATTGCTTGAGTTTATCCCTCTACATCATGTCATCTTACCTAAGGCATTACTCTATTCTTATGAACTTAATACTCTAGATGCATGCTGGATAGCGGTCGATGTGTGGAGTAATAGTAGTAGATGCAGGCAGGAGTCGGTCTACTTGTCGCGGACGTGATACCTATATACATGATCATGCCTAGATATTCTCATAATTATTCTCTTTTCTATTAATTGCTCAACAGTAATTCGTTCACCCACCATAATACTTATGCTATCTTGAGAGAAGCCACTAGTGAAACCTATGGCCCCCAGGTCTATTTTCTATCACATAAGTTTCCAATCTATTTTACTTTGCAATCTTTACTTTCAATCTATATCATAAAAATACCAAAAATATTTATCTTATCATTATTATCTCTATCATATCTCACTCTCATAAGTGACCGTGAAGGGATTGACAACCCCTTTATCGCGTTGGTTGCGAGGTTCTTATTTGTTTGTGTAGGTACGAGGGACTTGCGTGTGGCCTCCTACTGGATTGATACCTTGGTTCTCAAAACTGAGGGAAATACTTACGCTACTTTGCTGCATCACCATTTCCTCTTCAAGGGAAAACCAACGCAGTGCTCAAGAGGTAGCAAGAAGGATTTCTGGCGCCATTGCTGGGGAGTCTACGCACAAGTCAAGACATACCAAGTACCGATCACAAACTCTTATCCCTCACATTACATTATTTTTCATTTGCCTCTCATTTTCCTCTCCCCCACTTCACCTTTGCCGTTTTATTCGCCCTTTTTCCATTCGCCTTCTTCCCATATGTATCTTTCTTTGTGTTTCCATGCGCCTTCTATTTGCTTGCATCTTTGCTTGCTAAAAATCTATTGATATGGATCCACTTAAAGTGTTCTACTTGGATCATCTTTGATCCTTATGCGCCCGTGCTGGAACCCGAACTAGCCTAGTTGATGGGAAATCTTTAGATGAGCATGCTCATTTTGTGTGTCACCATTTGTCTGAAAAAGGGAGACTCTTATGGGATCAAATAAACAGATTGCTATGTTATGCTTGGAATCTTTGTGAAATTTGTGATTTTACTTGTTGCTCTAAGAACCCTAAAAAAACACCTCCCCTACCTATGTGAGTTTAATGATAATGAAATCTTATCTTCTTATGCAAAGGGTGTTTATAGTTATTATGATATCGAACAAATTGAAGAATTTGTTGCTTCTAAGGGTGCTTATGAAGTTTCTTCTTTGATTGAAAAGTATGATATTACTCTCTACGAATCTGAAAATTTTGACATACTTAAATATTGCTATGAAAACTATGCTCATAATGTCTATGTCAAAGAATTTATTGAAAAAATGATCATTGCTTGAATCTATAGATATGCATGAATCTATAGATAATTATGATTCCGATGATTTCATTGAAATATCCCTTGATGAACATGATGCTTGCTATTCCTGTGGCCATGATGCCAATATTTATGAAGATGAATTTGCTATAGTTCTTATGTTAAACATGAGATCGTTGTTGTTGCACCCATACTTGATAGTTCCTTCGATGAAAAGCATGATTGCAATGATGTTATTATAAATTCTCAGTGTAAATTGTGTTAATGATATGCAAAACCCTAAGCTTGGGGATGCTAGTTTTTCTATGTCCACTACTTGTTGCAATGATCATGATTGGGGTAATTCTTCTTATGATCTTGAAAATTTATTTAAGCCCCATGATGAATATAAGATTGATAATAATGGTTGCAATATTGAAAGTGGGTTTGGAAGAGTGTCAACTTTAGATCCCACATATTTGGAGAATGTTCAATATTATGAATTTTTTGATAAAAGTGGGTTTGGAGAGGTCATGACTTTAGTTAATGGTAATCCCACTATTTTGGGAGAGTGTCAACTTTGCATGCATGTGGATCGTGTTGAAAATATTTTATGTGATAGCTATTTTGTTGAATTTTCTTATGATCCCACATGTAATTATTATGAAAGAGGAAAATATGATTGTAGACATTTTCATGTTACTAAATTACCTCTCATTATGTTGAGATTGCTATTGTTTCTTTCCTCTTCCTTGCATATGCTAGTTTTTGCTTGCTATGATAATTTGTTTGCCTATAAGATGCCTATGCATAGGAAGTATGTTAGGCTTAGATGTTATTGTCACATGTTTCGTGATGCTCTCTTTGTGCTTCAATTCTTGTCTTTCATGTGAGCATCATTGAAATTATCAATGCCTAGCTAGGGGCGTTAAACGATAGCGCATGTTAGGAGGCAACCCAATTTTATTTTTGTTTCTTGCTTATTGATTCTGTTTAGTAATAAATAATTCATATATCCTATGTTTAGTGTGGTTTTATGCTTTTAATTAGTGTTTGTGCCAAGTAGAACCTTTGGGAAGACTTGGGGAAAGTCTTTGCGATCTTACTGTAAAAAACAGAAACTTTAGCGCTCACGAGATTTGCTGTCATTTTTTACTGGAGAGTGTTATTTAGTTAATTATTTTTTCAGCTGATTAATAGATAAATTAATCACGTCCAGCAATTTATTTTAGAATTTTTGGGGTTCCATAAGTATTCGAAACCTACAGATTACTACAGAATGTTCTGTTTTTGACAGATTCTGTTTTTCGTGTGTTGTTTGCTTATTTTGATGAATCTATGGCTAGTAATAGAGTTTATGAACCATAGAAAGTTGGAATACGGTAGGTTTAACACCAATATAAACAAAGAATGAGTTCATTACAGTACCTTGAAGTGGTGGTTTGTTTTCTTTTACTAACGGAGCTCACGAGATTTTCTTTTAAGTTTTGTGTTGTGTAGTTTTCAAGTTTTGGGTAAAGATTTGATGGATTATGGAATAAGGAGTGGCAAGAGCCTAAGCTTGGGAATGCCCAAGGCACCCCAAGGTAAAATCCAGGGACAACCAAAACCCTAAGCATGGGGATTCCCCGGAAGGCATCCCCTCTTTCGTCTTTGTCCATCGGTAACTTTACCTGGAGCTATATTTTTATTCGCCACATGATATGTGTTTTGCTTGGAGCGTCTTGTATGATTTGAGTCTTTGCTTTTTAGTTTACCACAATCATCCTTGTTGTACACACCTTTTGGGAGAGACATGCATGAATTGGAATTTATTAGAATACTCTATGTGCTTCACTTATATCTTTTGAGTTGGATAATTTTTGCTCTAGTGCTTCGCTTATATCTTTTAGAGCACGGCGGTGGTTCTATTTTATAGAAATAATTGATCTCTCATGATTCACTTATATCATTTTGAGAGTCCTTTAGAACAGCATGGTAATTCACTTTGGCTATAAATTTTAAATGCTAAGAGAAGTTGGATGCTTGATAGATTGTTTTGAGATATAAAGGTGGTAATATTAGAGGAGTGCTAGTTGAGTAATTGTGAAATTGATGAATACTTGTGTTGAAGTTGGCAAGTCCCGTAGCATGCACGTATGGTAAACGTTGTGTGACAAATTTAAAGCATGGGGTGTTCTTTGATTGCTTTCCTTATGAGTGGCGGTCGGGGACGAGCGATGGTCTTTTCCTACCAATCTATCCCCCTAGGAGCATGCGCGTAGTGCCTGGTTTTGATGACTTGTAGATTTTTGCAATAAATATGTGAGTTCTTTATGACTAATGTTGAGTCCATGGATTATACGCACTCTCACCCTTCCATCTTTTCTAGCCTCTTTGGTACCGTGCATTGCCCTTTCTCACCTTGAGAGTTGGTGCAAACTTCGCCGGTGCATCCAAACACCGTGATATGATACGCTCTATCACACATAAGCCTCCTTACATCTTTCTCAAAACAGCCACCATACCTACCTATTATGGCATTTCCATAGCCATTCCTAGATATATTGCCATGCAACTTTCTACCGTTTCATTTATTATGACACGCATCATCATTGTCATATTGCTTTGCATGATCATGTACTTGACATCATATTAGTGGCAAAGCCACCATGCTTAATTTTTCATACATGTCACTCTTGATTCATCGCAATCCCGGTACACCGCCGGAGGCATTCACATAGAGTCATATTCTGTTCTAAGTATCGAGTTGTGATTATTTAGTTGTAAGTAAATAAAAGTGTGATGATCATCATTAGAGCATTGTCCCATGTGAGGAAAGGATGATGGAGATTATGATTCCCCCACAAGTCGGGATGAGACTCCAGACGAAAAATAAATAAATAAAAGAGGCCATAAAAAAGAAGGCCCAAACAAAAAGAGAGAGAGAGAGAAGGGACAATGTTACTATCCTTTTTCCACACTTGTGCTTCAAAGTAGCACCATGATCTTCATGATAGAGAGTCTCTTATTTTGTCACTTTCATATACTAGTGGAAATTTTTCATTATAAAACTTGGCTTGTATATTCCAATGATGGGCTTCCTCAAATGCCCTAGGTCTTCGTGAGCAAGCAAGTTGGATGCACACCCACTAGTTTCTTTGATGAGCTTTCATATATTTCTAGCTCTAGTGCATCCGCTGCATGGCAATCCCTACTCCTTGCATTGACATCAATCGGTGGGCATATCCATAGCCCATTAATTAGCCGCGTCAATGTGAGACTTTCTCCCTTTTTGTCTTCTCACACAACCTCAATCATCATATTCTATTCCACCCATAGTGCTATGTCCATGGCTCGCGCTCACATATTGCGTAAAAGTTGAAAGAGTTTGAAAAGGCTAAGTATGAAACAATTGCTTGGATTGTCATCAGGGTTGTGCATGATGAGAGCATTTTGTGTGACGAAAATGAAGCATGGCCAAACTATATGATTTGTTGGGATAAGTTTTCTTTGGCTATGGTATTTTGATAAGACATAATTGCTTGATTAGCATACTTGGAGTATTACTATTTTTATGTCAACAATAAACTTTTATCTTGAATCTTTCGGATCTGAACATTCATGCCACGATAGAGAAAATACATTGAATAATATGCTAGAAAGCATTCCACATCAAAAATTCTGTTTTTATCATTTACCTACTCGAGGACGAGCAGGAATTAAGCTTGGGGATGCTTGATACGTCTCCAATGTATCTATAATTTTTTATTGTTCCATGCTATTATATTATCTGTTTTGTATGTTAACGGGCTTTATTTTACACTTTTATATTATTTTTAGGACTAACCTATTAACCCAAGGCCCAGTGCAAATTGCTGTTTTTTGCCTATTTCAGTGTTTCGCAGAAAAGGAATATAAAACGGAGTCTGTCGGTGTCAAAACCGGCGGATCTCGGGTAGGGGGTCCCGAACTGTGCATCTAGGCCGAATGGTAACAGGAGACAAGGGACACGATGTTTTTACCCAGGTTCGGGCCCTCTCGATGGAGGTAAAACCCTACTCTTGCTTGATTAATATTGATGATATGGGTAGTACAAGAGTAGATCTACCACGAGATCAAGGAGGCTAAACCCTAGAAGCTAGCCTATGGTATGATTGTTGTATATGGAGTTGATTGCCTACGGACTACAACCCTCCGGTTTATATAGACACCGGATAGGGTTAGGGTTACATAAAGTCAGTTACAATGGTAGGAGATCTTGAATATCCGCATCGCCAAGCTTGCCTTCCACGCAAAGGAAAGTCCCATCCGGACACGGGACAAAGTCTTCAATCTTGTATCTTCATAGTCCAGGAGTCCGGCTGAAGGTATAGTCCGGCTACCCGAACACCCCCTAATCCAGGACTCCCTCAGTAGCCCCTGAACCAGGCTTCAATGACGATGAGTCCGGCGCGCAAATTATCTTCGACATTGCAAGGCGGGTTCCTCCCCCAAGTCCTTCATAGAAGATTGTAAACACCAAGAGTAGTGTCCGGCTCTGCAAAATAAGCTTCCACATATTGCCATAGAGAGAATAATATTAACACAAATCAAATCTGCTGACGTATTCCGCAGTGCGTCATCACACTACAGCCAAGTCCTTCACTCGAATCGTTTTCACTTTTCCACCTCAGCGTGTTTTGCGAGGCGGTTTCCTTGGCACGTCTTGTCAAAGCAGAGATCGTGTGCCCCCCTTTTACGGGATTCTCATCAATACGGATGTGGGTAACCCAATCGTGCCCGTTAGCATGTTTTCTCGATTGAAGGCGAGTCCCAAACGGTTACGGGGAGGGCTCCTTGTATTCAACCTCTTATAAAGAGACCAGGGCCTTATTCCTTTTCTCCAATCCCAAAACAAGTTCGCCCGTCGCCTCGAGTTCCAACACCCTAGGCTCCAGATTCCGGGCGCCTCAGACCTTCGACAATGTCCGGTTCCGACCTTCAAGGCCGATGGATGCCCTCCTCCGTCACGGAGGAGGACGTGCTAAAGTTGAGAGAGGCTAAGTTCTTGACCGCCGAAATTTTGCACAGGTTGCCTGCTCAAAGGCAGGCTATCCCAGTCCCTAGCCCGGTGAGAGTGTAGTGTTCGTGTCTCACTTCCTTCGGGGGTTAGGCTTCCCGATGGACCCCTTTGTGAGGGGACTGCTGTTTTATTACGGGCTGGAATTCCACGACTTAGCTCTAGAGTCCATCCTCCATATCTCCGCGTTTATCGTTGTATGTGAAGCGTTCCTCCGTGTTACCCCTCACTTCGGATTATGGCTCAAGACTTTCAAAGTGGAGCCGAAGATGATCAAGGGACGGCACGCAGAGTGCGGAGGCGCTGTTATAAGCAAAAATGTTGATGCTCCATGGCCCGAGGGCTCTTTTCAAGAGGAGCTAGGCTTGTGGAAACGAGAGTGGTTTTATATCACCGCTTCTCGGAGCACCAAGTGGGTGGCGCTTCCTGCCTTTCGCTCGGGTCCCCCACCACGGCTAGCGTCATGGGTTAACAGAGGGTTAGATTCGGGTTTGCCCAAAGACGTGCCCCTGTTATAGGGCCGAATTAAGGATCTCTTAGAAGGAGACCTCAGCTTGGTCAAGGTGACGCGGGTCATCCTGATTCGCCGAATATTGCCCGGCAAACGTCGCCCCCTTCGCCTGTGGGAGTTTAATCCAGAGGGACCGCGAGCTCTCCAGAACTTTATGGGCGCAATGCCCGCAGAGATGTATAGACTATTCTTCGGATCACAAGAGATGTGTCCGGATTTAACCGAGGACGCAGGCCTAAGCTGTAATCGCCCGGATACTCAAGTAAGCAACCTTGTGCCCGGACCTTCTATCCGTATAATTGTCATAAACTTGCCCCTAAAAGAGCCGTCCTTTTAAACAGGAGTGGATAGCGAAGGCAAAGCTGATCAGGTGTCCGGCTCCCCTTCCTGAAACCAGGTCGGATCCTGTGCTGGTCAGGATGCTGGAGATAATGCCTTTGGAGGGGGAGGACAAGGAAGGTATGGCCTCCTCGAAGGAGGATGCTCCGAAGGGAGGAACCGACAATTCCTCTCCTAAGGGGAAGAAGAGAGCCGCCTCTGACGACCCGAAAACCATGGCCTCGAAATGGGGGAGAAAATTCTCGTCAGAGGGTCCGACACCGGGGAGTTCCTCGGCCGGACTACGCCCTCAAGGGGATCAGCCCTCCAGCAAGCCGTAAGTGGAGAAAAGATTTTCCTTTTGAGGGATGAGGGAAGTCCTTGATTTATATCTGAGAAGATTAACCAAACCTTTATCTTGTAGCTCGGACCTCAGCCCTTCTCAGCAGAGCTCGTCTTCGAGGGATCTCCTTCCGGAGATGATGGACAGCGGGACGCCTCCCCCTGCCGTGCCGCCTAGTGAGGCGGGCGACCCTGAGGTGTCGTCGTGGAGGGTTTCTCCAAATCCGGCAGGGGCGGAAGGTGGCTATGCAGCCCCCCGAGGTTCACCACGTCCGGCCTTCGAAAGAGGTCATGGGACGAGCCCGGCACCGTCTGGTGCTCGGCCGGAGGAGCTAAAGATTCTGCTGGGGCGAGCTTCTATCTCAGAGGAGCACCGCGCATTGATGGGCACGGTGATTGAAAGGATTTCATCCGTAGAGAGCGGATTGTATGAGGCTGTCAAAAGTTTACTGACGGGTTTCGAGGTACATTAGATAATGTATACTTTTGTTAGTTGCGCATGAGTAAGATGCGCCCTGTGTAGATAGTAGCCCCTGAGACTCTGCGCATCGTCAAGAAATGACGGCACGCGGAGGATCATAATCCCAGGTCTAAGATGTCGCCTTTGAATGTAGGCGGCAGGGTGTCTGGAATCGAGCCAAACTGACGATTTTGCCGAACTAAAGTGGCAACTGGACGTGGTAGATGCCGACATCACGCTTGTCAATAAGCGGCTTGATGAGGCTCAAGGTATGTAATTCCTCGGGCGGCATCAGGTAAGAACAGTTTTATGCCTGTGTCTTACGATGTGTGTGCTTGACGCAGATGGTGTGGCCGCCGTGGAGAGTCTTAGGGCAGAACTTGCCCGAGCTAAAGAACAAGCCAGCGAAAGTGATGCGGCCACTAGGAAAGCCCTTGAAGAGCTGAGAGCCGAACAGGCTGCTCATTGCCGAAGCAAGGAAGAGATGGCCGAGATGGCCGAAGAGTTAAAAAGCGCTACAGACCGTTGCAGACTTCTTGAAAAGGAAGACCAGGCGAAACAGGCGGACTTAGAGAAGGCCGTTGCCAATGCCAAGGACGCGCGCTCTGCGATGAGAGCTGCGAAGGAGGAGCTGCGTCAGGCCGAACAGATTGCGGCTGGAAAGCCCTTTATGCTGCGAAGGAAATTTTGTGATCCGAAGTTTGCTCCGTTGGACCGGATGTGGAGTGTGGAGGATACCTATCTGGACTTGGCAGCGAGTGCTGCTGATGCGACCGAACACTTTCGAGATCAGAAAGATCGCGAAGTGGAAAAGCTTTTCTGGTCGCAGTTTCACAATCCAGAGCGTCATCTGGCAGTGGATGATCGTTTGGCTCAATGGGCCGAACTGAATAGGTTGTCTGGACTCGCCATGAAGTACGTCATGGGTCACCTGTGGCCGGGGAGATCGGAGCCAAAGAGTTATTTCAACTAGGTGCAGCAATTCCTTGACGCGGTGCCGCGTATAAATGCAATGAAGAGGTCAGCATGCATAGAGGGTGCTAGGATGGCTCTTGCCCGTGTTAAGACATACTGGGCAGAGATGGAGACCACCGTTGTTGCGTCCCGAGATTCGGACAAAAGCCGAGTACCCTCCGAGCACTATTTTCAGGAAGTTCTTGAATGCGCTCGTGTAATAGAGACGCAGTGCCTGAAAGATGCTATGTTATGATAGCATATGTAATTATAAAGTAGTATTTTGATAAACTGTAGTGGCCTTTTTTATACTTGTGCCTCCAAGTATTGGGAACACCTCCTGTGCGGTCGTTTTAAGATATATATAGAATCTGAAAGATGGCAGTCGTTGGCTTCAGCCCCCACGCACATAGTGCGGGGGTGCTCGCAGAAGACGCATTTTCACACTTAACCCAACGTCTTGGTCCTACAAAGGAGGTGATAGCGCAGCGGGCCAGGCAACCAGACTATAATGCTTTAACACTTTCACTTAGCCATAGGAGTTTGACAGTGAGACTATTTAGGTAGCCCCTTGGTGGCAACTGCACTCGTCCGAGTTCGGGGCGCATATGTGCCTGACCGGGAAGCGGCCCTTCGTTAAAGCGGAGGAATCCGATAGATTCCGATAGGTCATCGAGTGGCTGACCAGTCTCATGCTACATCATGACAGTCAGTTTTCGGCTTTCTCTACTGAGGTGCTCGCCCGGCCAAACCGGGACACAATCGCAGTAGTTCTCCTGGTGCTACCTTAGCCGATAGAGCGGAATGTAAGGTAGCCGAACTCAGGAGCCAGGCAACCCAACATTTGACCAAAGACATGATTCGGAGTTGATGAATATAATGCCAAAACTCGCAACGCCGAACACTCCCTAAGGTGTTCGGTCTTTATGAGTGCGGGCGAAACAACACTCTTTATTAAAAAAGCTCCTAGTGTCCAGGTACGTGCAAAAATTCTGACATGGCCACATGCCAAGATGCCAGCCTCCTCCTTGGTTATATCAGAAAGAAAAAACCAGGGGATGTGTAGCAACAAGAGACAGTAAAAAAGGTTTACGCAGGGTCTTAATCTAAAAAGAATCCTTTAGGACGGGTCCCTACTGCACGTCTGTGCTTGTGTCTCCGTTGTGCCGTATCTTGGACGGGCGCCGCACGACGTTCATCTGTAAAAGAGAGGAACTGAGTTGAAAACGGGTCGTGCCGAAAAAGTTTAAAATAAGCAAAGTATAAAGTAAGATATATAAGATTGAGCTTTATTGTCTCTTATTGTATATGCATGGAGCCCCTAGTGCGGGGGATATGGCTTCTAGGCCTGCATCAATGATGATTTTGCACCGAACTCGTCTATCCGCGTTCGTGGTCTTTGAATGACCTATTTCGAAGTTTTTTTTGGCCGGTGAGGCCATTTTGCTGTGGGGCTGTCAAAGCGGCCGCACAGTCCTCCGCTTGGGGAGGCGCACTTTACTGCTTCCCCTTCAAAGAGATGATGCCTCGTGGACCGGGCATCTTAAGCGTAAGAGATGCATAATGCGGTATTGCATTAAAGCGAGCGAAAGCTTCGCGTCCCAGTAGTGCTTGATAGCGACTTGAGAACGGGACGATATGGAAGGTCAGCTTTTCGCGGCGGAGGTTATCGGCAGAGCCGAATATGACTTCGAGCCAGAGAAAACCCATACAATGGGTGTCCGGACCAGGTATTACCCCTTGAAAGAAGGTTTTGCTGTGGCGGATTCTTGCTGGGTTTATCCCCATGTGCTGGATTGTATCCTGATATATCAGGTTTAGTCCACTGCCGCCGTCCATAAGGACATTTGAAAACAGGAGTCCGCCAATTATTGGATCGAGTATCAAGGCAGTCCAGCCTACATTCTTGATATTCCTAGAATAATCTAGCTGATCGAAGATGATCGGTTTTGACAACCAGTGGCAGTACCCTTTGGGGATGGGCCGTGTGGTGCATACCTTTACGGGCGCCGCATGTTTTGCTATGTGAAGTGCATTCACTATTTTTACTTCTTGTGGGAAGTTCTTTTGTTTCCTGGTGCTCTGCTTTTGGGGTTCGTCCTCGTCTTCGCTTGGTGTGTCGAGCCCCTTGTGTTCGGCATTGAGTCTGCCGGATTGTTTGAAAACCCAAAAGTCTCTGTGGGTATGGTTAGCAGGCTTCCCAGGAGTACTGTGTATCTAACATATCCTGTCCAGGATTTTATTTAGGTTGGATGGATCGTCCCTGTTATCCTGGGAGGGCGATTTTCCTGATTTTGTCGTGAGCCTTTGAATCCGGCATTGACTGCCATGCTCTTCAGACTTTTGTCCTTAATCCAGCGACGGTCCTTGTTGCGTCGCGGTTTTCCATTTCCATCCCTAGTTTCGGATGTACTTGGGTCGCTGGGGCTGCACCTTGCCAACCAGCTGTCCTCCCCTGCACAAAAGCGGGTCATGAGGCTTGTTTGTGCGGCCATTGTTCTTGGCTTTTCTTGGCCGAGGTGTCTGGCGAGCCATTCGTCTCGTACGTTATGCCTGAAAGATGCTAAGGCTTCGGCGTCCGGACAGTCGACTATCTGATTCTTTTTAGTGAGGAATCTATTCCAGAACTGCCGAGCTGATTCTCCGGGTTGTTGAGTTATGTGACTAAGATCGTCTGCATCCGGAGGGCGGACATAGGTCCCTTGAAAGTTTGCCCGGAAAGCATCCTCGAGCTCTTCCCAGCTTCCAATTGTGTTTTCGGGAAGGCTTTTAAGCCAATGCCGGGCTGGCCCTTTAAGCTTAAGGGGTAGATATTTTATGGCGTGGAGATCATCTCCTCTAGCCATGTGTATGTGGAGGATATAATCCTCGATCCAAACTTCAGGGTCTGTTGTTCCATCATATGCCTCTATGTTTACGGATTTGAATCCCTCTGGGAATTCATAGTCCAGGACCTCATCGGTGAAACATAGGGGGTGTGCGGCGCCCCTGTATTTGGGTGTGCCGGATTCTGATGATGGCTTCATAGCGTTGCTTACGAGAGCTTGCTTTCTTGGCCCATAAATGGACCTGACTGGGCCATGATGCGAATCCTTAAGTGGGTCGCATGCCGATTTAGGTGCGGCGCCGCTTGCCGCTTTATGGGGTCGTCTATCCGACCGTGTGGCTTTTTCATTTTTTGAATGCGAGGGCTCTAGGGCCTCTTCGTCGAATTCAGGCAGTAGCTTTCTTTTCGGATAGCTTTTAGTGCGGCGACTGTCGCCGTACTTATCTGTGGTATTGATTACTTTGCTCCATCTAATCCGGAGTGCATCTTCCGCTGTTTTTAGCTTCCGCTTCTGCTTTTTTAGGCTGCGTGCAGTTGCAACGAGCCTCTCGTGGAGATTCTTCTGCTCCATAGGTTTATTCGGCGTGAGGTCGTCCGGAATGCCGTTTTCGCCGGAGGAGGAATGTTTGGTTTCTCTATCCGTGTTGCCCTGTTCGGATGGTTGCTCTAAGGCCTGCTCGTCGTCTACTGGCTCGTCCTGCTCTATGGCTGGGTTTTTGTCGAGGCGGGGCTTGGGTCGGCATTTACGCCGACGCTTTGATTGCTTTTTGGGGGGTCAATCTTCCATCCCATCCCCTTTTTCCTTGTTGTCGCTTCCTTTAGGGGTATCCACCATGTACACATCGTGAGAGGAGGTGGCTGTACAATGCCCTATGGGCGTTGGTTCGTCGGTATCTCCTGCATCATCATCCATGTTGTCGATGTCTCCGGAGTCAAAGTTGAGCACGTCGTTTAAATTGTCGACAGTGGCTACCAAGTGGGTGGTGGGTGGGCTTTGAATTTCTTCATCGTCCGTATCCCATCCTCGCTGACCGTAGTTCGGCCAGGGCTCTCCTGATAAGGAGAGAGACTTGAGAGAGTTCAGGATATCGCCACAAGGCGAGTGCTGAAAGATGTCTGCAGCGGTGAACTCTATTATCGGCGCCCAATCGGATTCGATCGGCAGGGGCGCGGGGGATTCGGAGTTCGGAAAGGAGTCCGGATCCTCGGAGTCACGGATCATGCATAGTGCGGGGCTAGCGTTCGGCTCGATCGCCTTTGAGATTGAAGCCCCCGAGGTGACGTCCAACCGCTCATCCTCGATTGGCGCAATAGGCTCCGAGTTAGGGGGTCGGAACTGATGCGTGTGCGGCCTCCAGGACACTGTCCGGAGGCAGAGCTAGATCATGCCCCTCGAGATAGTGCGGCGCGCCTGGCCGTGGCTCGAACCCGTCGAAGATCAAGTCTCCGCGGATGTCAGCCGTGTAGTTTAAGCTTCCAAACCTGACTTGATGGCTAGGGGCATAGCTTTCGATCTGCTCCAAGTGGCCGAGCGAATTGTCCCGCAGAGCGAAGCCGCCGAAGACGAAGATCTGTCCGGGGAGAAAAGTCTCACCCTAGACCGTATCGTTGTTGATGATCAAAGGAGCCATCGGGCCTAAAGGCGATGACACAGAGGAACTCTCCATGAAAGCACCAATGTCGGTGTCAAAACCGGCGGATCTCGGGTAGGGGGTCCCGAACTGTGCGTCTAGGCTGGATGGTAACAGGAGACAAGGGAAACGATGCTTTTACCCAGGTTCGGGCCCTCTCGATGGAGGTAAAACCCTACTCCTGCTTGATTAATATTGATGATATGGGTAGTACAAGAGTAGATCTACCACGAGATCAAGGAGGCTAAACCCTAGAAGCTAGCCTATGGTATGATTGTTGTATATGGAGTTGATTGCCTACGGACTACAACCCTCTGGTTTATATAGACACTGGATAGGGTTAGGGTTACATAAAGTCGGTTACAATGGTAGGATATCTTGAATATCTGCATCTCCAAGCTTGCCTTCCACACCAAGGAAAGTCCCATCCGGACACGGGACGAAGTCTTCAATCTTGTATCTTCATAGTCCAGGAGTCCGGCTGAAGGTATAGTCCGGCTACCCGAACACCCCCTAATCCAGGACTCCCTCAGAGTCCAAACGGAATGAAACCTTCGGGAGCGTTATTTTTGGAACAAACATGATCTAGAGGACTTGGAGTGGACGTCAAGAAACGAATGAGGCATCCACGAGGCAGGGGGCGCGCCCTCCCCCTCGTGGGCCCCTCGTGGCTCAACCAACCTACTTATTCCTCCTATATATGTTCACATACCCCGAAAACATCCAGGAGCACCACGAATACCTATTTCCACCGCCGCAACCTTCTGTACCCAAGAGATCCCATCTTCGGGCCTTTTCCGGAGCTCCGCCTGAGGGGGCATCGATCACGGAGGGCCTCTACATCAACTCCATGGCCCCTCCGATGATGTGTGAGTAGTTTACTTCAGACCTTCGGGCCCATAGTTATTAGCTAGATGGCTTCTTCTCTCTCTTTGGATTTCAATACAAAGTTCTCCTCGATCTTCTTAGAGATCTGTAGGATCGAAAGTATGTCTAGAGGGGGGGTGATTAGACTACTTGACCAAATAAAAATCTAGCCTTTTCCCAATTTTAGTTCTTGGCAGATTTTAGCTATCTTAGCACAAGTCAAGCAATCTCCACACAATTCAAGCAAGCATGCAAAAGAGTATATGAGCAGCGGAAAGTAAAGCATGCAACTTGCAAGAATGTAAAGGGAAGGGTTTGGAGGATTCAAACGCAATTGGAGACACGGATGTTTTTGTCGTGGTTCCGATAGGTGGTGCTATCGTACATCCACATTGATGGAGACTTCAACCCACAGAGGGTAATGGTTGCGCGAGTCCACGGAGGGCTCCACCCACGAAGGGTCCATGAAGAAGTAACCTTGTCTATTCCATGATGGTCGTCGCCCACGAAGGACTTGCCTCACTAGCGGTAGATCTTCACGAAGTAGGCGATCTCCTTGCCCTTACAAACTCCTTGGTTCAACTCCACAATCTTGTTGGAGGCTCCCAAGTGACACCTAGCCAATCTAGGAGACACCACTCTCCAAGAAGTAACAAATGGTGTGTTGATGATTGAGGGAGTCCTGGATTAGGGGGTGTTCGGGTAGCCGGACTATACCTTCAGCCGGACTCCTGGACTGTGAAGATACAAGATTGAAGACTTCGTCCCATGTCCGGATGGGACTTTCCTTGGCGTGGAAGGCAATCTTGGCGATACGGATATTCAAGATCTCCTACCATTGTAACCGACTTTATGTAACCCTAACCCTATCCGGTGTCTATATAAACCGGAGGGTTGTAGTCCGTAGGCAATCAACTCCATACACAACAATCATACCATAGGCTAGCTTCTAGGGTTTAGCCTCCTTGATCTCGTGGTAGATCTACTCTTGTACTACCCATATCATCAATATTAATCCAGCAGGAGTAGGGTATTACCTCCATCGAGAGGGCCCGAACCTGGGTAAAAACATCGTGTCCCTTGTCTCCTGTTACCATCCGGCCTAGACGCACAGTTCGGGACCCCCTACCCGAGATCCGCCAGTTTTGACACCGACATTGGTGCTTTCATTGAGAGTTCCTCTGTGTCGTCGCCTTTAGGCCCGATGGATCCTTTGATCATCAACAACGATACGGTCCAGGGTGAGACTTTTCTCCCCGAACAGATCTTCGTTTTCGGCGGCTTTGCTCTGCGGGCCAATTCGCTCGGCCACCTAGAGCAGATCGAAAGCTACGCCCCTGGCCATCAAGTCAGGTTTGGAAGCTTAAACTACACGGCTGACATCCGCGGAGACTTGATCTTCGACGGGCTCGAGCCACGGCCAAGCGCGCCGCACTATCTCGAGGGGCATGATCTAGCTCTGCCTCCGGACAGTGTCCTGGAGGCCGCACACGCATCGGTTCCGACCCCTAACTCGGAGCCTATTGCGCCAATCGAGGATGAGCGGTTGGACGTCACCTC
Organism: Triticum aestivum; assembly: GCF_018294505.1. Lineage (NCBI taxonomy): Eukaryota > Viridiplantae > Streptophyta > Magnoliopsida > Poales > Poaceae > Triticum > Triticum aestivum. The sequence continues at coordinate 100,474,920 of NC_057803.1, forward strand.
GGGGGCTGCGATCCTACAGCGATCGAGCCGAACGCTAGCCCCGCACCCTGCACGACCCGTGACTCCTCCCCGGGCTTCGAACCCCCCGCGCCCCTGCCAATCGAATCCGATTGGGCGCCGATAATGGAGTTCACCGCCGCAGACATCTTTCAGCATTCCCCTTTTGGCGACATCCTGAATTCTCTCAAGTCTCTCTCCTTATCAGGAGAGCCCTGGCCGGACTACAGTCAGCGAAGGTGGGATACGGATGATGAGGAAATTCAAAGCCCACCCACCACCCACTTGGTAGCCACTGTCAACAATTTAAACGACGTGCTCAACTTCGACTCCGGAGACATCGACAGCATGGATGACAATGCAAGAGATACCGACGAACCAACGCCCATAGGGCATTGGACAGCCACCTCACCTCACGATGTGTACATGGTGGATACCCCTAAAGGAAGCGACAACGAGGAAAATGGCGATGGGACGGGAGATCGACCCCTCGAAAAGCAATCAAAGCGTCGGCGTAAATGCCGACCCAAGCCCCGCCTCGACAAAAACCCAGCCATAGAGCAGGACGAGCCGATAGACGGCGAGCAGGCCTTAGACCAACCGTCCGAACAGGGCAACACGGATAGAGAAACCAAACATCCCTCCTCCGGCAAAAACGGCATTCCGGACGACCTCACGCCGAATAAACCTATGGAGCAGAAGAATCTCCACGAGAGGCTCGTTGCAACTGCACGCAGCCTAAAAAAGCAGAAGCGGAAGCTAAAAACAGCGGAAGATGCACTCCGGATTAGATGGAACAAAGTAATCAATACCACAGATAAGTACGGCGACAGTCGCCGCACTAAAAGCTATCCGAAAAGAAAGCTACTGCCTGAATTGGACGAAGAGGCCCTAGAGCCCTCGCATTCAAAAAATGGAAAAGCCACACGGTCGGATAGACGACCCCATAAAGCGGCAAGCGGCGCCGCACCTAAATCGGCATGCGACCCACTTAAGGATTCGCATCATGGCCCAGTCAGGTCCATTTATGGGCCAAGAAAGCAAGCTCTCGTAAGCAACGCTATGAAGCCATCATCAGAATCCGGCACACCCAAATACAGGGGCGCCGCACACCCCCTATGTTTCACCGATGAGGTCCTGGACTATGAATTCCCAGAGGGATTCAAACCCGTAAACATAGAGGCATATGATGGAACAACAGACCCTGGAGTTTGGATCGAGGATTATATCCTCCACATACACATGGCTAGAGGAGATGATCTCCACGCCATAAAATATCTACCCCTTAAGCTTAAAGGGCCAGCCCGGCATTGGCTTAAAAGCCTTCCCGAAAACACAATTGGAAGCTGGGAAGAGCTCGAGGATGCTTTCCGAGCAAACTTTCAAGGGACCTATGTCCGCCCTCCGGATGCAGACGATCTTAGTCACATAACTCAACAACCCGGAGAATCAGCTCGGCAGTTCTGGAATAGATTCCTCACTAAAAAGAATCAGATAGTCGACTGTCCGGACGCCGAAGCCTTAGCAGCTTTCAGGCATAACGTCCGAGACGAATGGCTCGCCAGACACCTCGGCCAAGAAAAGCCAAGAACAATGGCCGCACTAACAAGCCTCATGACCCGCTTTTGTGCAGGGGAGGACAGCTGGTTGGCAAGGTGCAGCCCCAGCGACCCAAGTACATCCGAAACTAGGGATGGAAACGGAAAACCGCGACGCAACAAGGACCGTCGCTGGACTAAGGACAAAAGTCCGAAGAGCACGGCAGTCAATGCCGGATTCAAAGGCTCACGACAAAATCAGGAAAAATCGCCCCCCCAGGATAACAGGGACGATCCATCCAACCTAAATAAAATCCTGGACAGGATATGTCAGATACACAGTACTCCCGGGAAGCCTGCTAACCATACCCACAGAGACTGTTGGGTTTTCAAACAATCCGGCAGACTCAATGCCGAACACAAGGGGCTCGACACACCAAGCGAAGACGAGGACGAACCCCAAAAGCAGAGCACCAGGAAACAAAAGAACTTCCCACAAGAAGTAAAAACAGTGAACTCACTTCACATAACAAAACGTGCGGCGCCCGTAAAGGTACGCACCACACGGCCCATCCCCAAAGGGTCCTGCCACTGGTTGTCAAAACCGATCATCTTCGATCAGCTAGATTATTCTAGGAATATCAAGAATGTAGGCTGGACTGCCTTGATACTCGATCCAATAATTGGCGGACTCCAGTTTTCAAATGTCCTTATGGACGGCGGCAGTGGACTAAACCTGATATATCAGGATACAATCCAGCACATGGGGATAAACCCAGCAAGAATCCGCCGCAGCAAAACCTCCTTTCAAGGGGTAATACCTGGTCCGGACACCCATTGTATGGGTTTTCTCCGGCTCGAAGTCATATTCGGCTCTGCCGATAACCTCCGCCGCGAAAAGCTGACCTTCCATATCGTCCCGTTCTCAAGTCGCTATCAAGCACTACTGGGACGCGAAGCTTTCGCTCGCTTTAACGCAATACCGCATTATGCATCTCTTACGCTTAAGATGCCCGGTCCACGAGGCATCATCTCTTTGAAGGGGAAGCACTAAAGTGCGCCTCCCCAAGCGGAGGACTGTGCGGCCGCTTTGACAGCCCCACAGCAAAATGGCCTCACCGGCCAAAAAACTTCGAAATAGGTCATTCAAGACCACGAACGCGGATAGACGAGTTCGGTGCAAAATCATCATTGATGCAGGCCTAGAAGCCATATACCCCCGCACTAGGGGCTCCACGCATATACAATAAGAGACAATAAAGCTCAATCTTATATATCTTACTTTATACTTTGCTTATTTTAAACTTTTTCGGCACGACCCGTTTTCAACTCAGTTCCTCTCTTTTACAGATGAACGTCGTGCGGCGCCCGTCCAGGATACGGCACAACGGAGACACAGGCGCAGACGTGCAGTAGGGACCCGTCCTAAAGGATTCTTTTTAGATTAAGACCCTGCGTAAACCTTTTTTACTGTCTCTTGTTGCTACACATCCCCTGGTTTTTTCTTTCTGATATAACCAAGGAGGAGGCTGGCGTCTTGGCATGTGGCCACGTCAGAATTTTTGCACGTACCTGGACACTAGGGGCTTTTTTAATAAAGAGTGTTGTTTCGCCCGCACTCATAAAGACCGAACACCTTAGGGAGTGTTCGGCGTCGCGAGTTTTGGCATTATATGCATCAGCTCCGAATCATGTCTTTGGTCAAATGTTGGGTTGCCCGGCTCCTGAGTTCGGCTACCTTACGTTCCGCTCTATCGGCTAAGGTAGCACCAGGAGAACTACTGCGATTGTGCCCCGGTTCGGCCGGGCGAGCACCTCAGTAGAGAAAGCCGAAAACTGACTGTCATGATGTAGCGTGAGACTGGTCAGCCACTCGATGACCTATCGGAATCTATCGGATTCCTCCGCTTTAACGAAGGGCCGCTTCCCGGTCAGGCACATACGCGCCCCGAACTCGGACGAGCGCAGTTGCCACCAAGGGGCTACCTAAATAGTCTCACTGTCAAACTCCTATGGCTAAGTGAAAGTGTTAAAGCATTATAGTCCGGTTGCCTGGCCCGCTGCGCTATCACCTCCTTTGTAGGACCAAGACGTTGGGTTAAGTGTGAAAATGCGTCTTCTGCGAGCACCCCGCACTATGTGCGTGGGGGCTGAAGCCAACGACTGCCATCTTTCAGATTCTATATATATATCTTAAAACGGCCGCACAGGAGGTGTTCCCAATACTTGGAGGCACAAGTATAAAAAGGCCACTACAGTTTATCAAAATATTACTTTATAATTACATATGCTATCATAACATAGCATCTTTCGGGCACTGCGTCTCTATTACACGAGCGCCTTCAAGAACTTCCTGAAAATAGTGCTCGGAGGGTACTCGGCTTTTGTCCGAATCTCGGGACGCAACAACGGTGGTCTCCATCTCTGCCCAGTATGTCTTAACACGGGCAAGAGCCATCCTAGCGCCCTCTATGCATGCTGACCTCTTCATTGCATTTATACGCGGCACCGCGTCAAGGAATTGCTGCACCAAGCTGAAATAACTCTTCGGCTCCGATCTCCCCGGCCACAGGTGACCCATGACGTACTTCATGGCGAGTCCAGACAACCTATTCAGTTCGGCCCATTGAGCCAAACGATCATCCACTGCCAGTGGACGCTCTGGATTGTGAAACTGCGACCAGAAAAGCTTTTCCACTTCGCGATCTTTCTGATCTCGAAAGTGTTCGGTCGCATCAGCAGCACTCGCTGCCAAGTCCAGATAGGTATCCTCCACACTCCACATCCGGTCCAACGGAGCAAACTTCGGATCACAAAATTTCCTTCGCAGCATAAAGGGCTTTCCAGCCGCAATCTGTTCGGCCTGACGCAGCTCCTCCTTCGCAGCTCTCATCGCAGAGCGCGCGTCCTTGGCATTGGCAACGGCCTTCTCTAAGTCCGTCTGTTTCGCCTGGTCTTCTTTTTCAAGAAGTCTGCAACGGTCTGTAGCGCTTTTTAACTTTTCGGCCATCTCGGCCATCTCTTCCTTGCTTCGGCAATGAGCAGCCTGTTCGGCTCTCAGCTCTTCAAGGGCTTTCCTGGTGGCCGCATCACTTTCGCTGGCTTGTTCTTTAGCTCGGGCAAGTTCTGCCCTAAGACTCTCCACGGCGGCCGCACCATCTGCGTCAAGCACACACATCGTAAGACACAGGCATAAAACTGTTCTTACCTGATGCCGCCCGAGGAATTACATACCTTGAGCCTCATCAAGCCGCTTATTGACAAGCGTGATGTCGGCATCTGCCACGTCCAGTTGCCGCTTTAGTTCGGCAAAATCGTTAGTTCGGCTCGATTCTGGACACCCTGCCGCCTACATTCAAAGGCGACATCTTAGACCTGGGATTATGATCCTCCGCGTGCCGTCATTTCTTGACGACGCGCAGAGTCTCAGGGGCTACTATCTACACAGGGCGCATCTTACTCATGCGCAACTGACAAAAGTATACATTATCTAATGTACCTCGAAACCCGTCAGTAAACTTTTGACGGCCTCATACAATCCGCTCTCTACGGATGAAATCCTTTCAATCACCGTGCCCATCAATGCGCGGTGCTCCTCTGAGATAGAAGCTCACCCCAGCAGAATCTTTAGCTCCTCCGGCCGAGCACCAGACGGTGCCGGGCTCGTCCCATGACCTCTTTCAAAGGTCGGATGCGGAGAACCTCGGGGGGCCGCATAGCCACCTTCCGCCCCTGCCGGATTTGGAGAAACCCTCCGCGACGACACCTCAGGGTCGCCCGCCTCGCTAGGCGGCACGGCAGGGGGAGGCGTCCCGCTCTCCATCATCTCCGGAAGGAGATCCCCCGAAGACGAGCTCTGCTGAGAAGGGCTGAGGTCCGAGCTACAAGATAAAGGTTTGGTTAATCTTCTCAGATATAAATCAAGGACTTCCCTCATCCCTCAAAAGGAAAATCTTTTCTCCACTTACGGCTCGCTGGAGGGCTGATCCCCTTGAGGGCGTAGTCCGGCCGAGGAACTCCCCGGCGTCGGACCCTCTGACGAGGATTTTCTCCCCCGTTTCGAGGCCATGGTTTCCGGGTCGTCAGAGGCGGCTCTCTTCTTCCCCTTAGGAGAGGAATTGTCGGTTCCTCCCTTCGGAGCAGCCTCCTTCGAGGAGGCCATAGCTTCCTTGTCCTCCCCCTCCAAAGGCATTATCTCCAGCATCCTGACCAGCACGGGATCCGGCCTGGTTTCAGGAAGGGGAGCCGGACACCTGATCAGCTTTGCCTTCGCTATCCACTCCTGTTTAAAAGGACGGCTCTTTTAGGGGCAAGTTTATGACAATTATACGGATAGAAGGTCCGGGCACAAGGTTGCTTACTTGAGTATCCGGGCGATTGCAGCTTAGGCCTGCGTCCTCGGTTAAATCCGGACACATCTCTTGTGATCCGAAGAACAGTCTATACATCTCCGCGGGCGTTGCGCCCATAAAGTTCTGGAGAGCTCGCGGTCCCTCTGGATTAAACTCCCACAGGCGAAGGGGGCGACGTTTGCCGGGCAATATTCGGCGAATCAGCATGACCTGCGTCACCTTGACCAAGCTGAGGTCTCCTTCCAAGAGATCCTTAATTCGGCCCTGTAACAGGGGCACGTCTTTGGGCAAACCCCAATCTAACCCTCTGTTAACCCATGACGCTAGCCGTGGTGGGGGACCCGAGCGAAAGGCAGGAAGCGCCACCCACTTGGTGCTCCGGGAAGCGGTGATATAAAACCACTCTCGTTGCCACAAGCCTAGCTCCTCTTGAAAAGAGCCCTCGGGCCATGGAGCATCAGCATTTTTGCTTATAACAGCGCCTCCGCACTCTGCGTGCCGTCCCTTGATCATCTTCGGCTCCACTTTGAAAGTCTTGAGCCATAATCCGAAGTGAGGGGTAACACGGAGGAACGCTTCGCATACAACGATAAACGAGGAGATATGGAGGATGGACTCCGGAGCTAAGTCGTGGAATTCCAGCCCGTAATAAAACAGCAGTCCCCTCACAAAGGGGTCCATCGGGAAGCCTAACCCCCGAAGGAAGTGAGACACGAACACTACGCTCTCACCGGGCTGGGGACTGGGGATAGCCTGCCTTTGAGCAGGCAACCTGTGCGAAATTTCGGCGGTCAAGAACTTAGCCTCTCTCAACTTTAGCACGTCCTCCTCCGTGACGGAGGAGGGCATCCATCGGCCTTGAAGGTCGGAACCGGACATTGTCGAAGGTCTGAGGCGCCCGGAATCTGGAGCCTAGGGTGTTGGAACTCGAGGCGACGGGCGAACTTGTTTTGGGATTGGAGAAAAGGAGTAAGGCCCTGGTCTCTTTATAAGAGGTTGAATACCAGGAGCCCTCCCCGTAACCGTTTGGGACTCGCCTTTAATCGAGAAAACATGCTAACGGGCATGATTGGGTTACCCACGTCCGTATTGATGAGAATCCCGTAAAAGGGGGGCACACGATCTCTGCTTTGACAAGACGTGCCAAGGAAACCGCGTCGCAAAACACGCTGAGGTGGAAAAGTGAAAACGATTCGAGTGAAGGACTTGGCTGTAGTGTGATGACGCACTGCGGAATACGTCAGCAGATTTGATTTGTGTTAATATTATTCTCTCTATGGCAATATGTGGAAGCTTATTTTGCAGAGCCGGACACTACTCTCGGTGTTTACAATCTTCTGTGAAGGACTTGGAGGAGGAACCCGCCTTGCAATGCCGAAGACAATTTGTGCGCCGGACTCGTCGGCATTGAAGCCTGGTTTAGGGGCTACTGAGGGAGTCCTGGATTAGGGGGTGTTCGGGTAGCCAGACTATACCTTCAGCCAGACTCCTGGACTGTGAAGATACAAGATTGAAGACTTCGTCCCGTGTCCAGATGGGACTTTCCTCAGCATGGAAGGCAAGCTTGGCGATGCGGATATTCAAGATCTCCTACCATTGTAACCGACTTTATGTAACCCTAACCCTATCCGATGTCTATATAAACCGGAGGGTTGTAGTCCGTAGGCAATCAACTCCATACACAACAATCATACCATAGGCTAGCTTCTGTGGTTTAGCCTCCTTGATCTCGTGGTAGATCTACTCTTGTACTACCCATATCATCAATATTAATCCAGCAGGAGTAGGGTATTACCTCCATCGAGAGGGCCCGAACCTGGGTAAAAACATCGTGTCCCTTGTCTCCTGTTACCATCCGGCCTAGACGCATAGTTCGGGACCCCCTACCCGAGATCCGCCAGTTTTTACACCGATAATGATGAACTCCTTGCTCTTGTGCTTCAAATGATAGTCTCCCCAACACTCAACTCTCTCTCACGGGATTTGGATTTGGTGGAAAGAAGATTTGAGTGGAAAGGAACTTGGGGAAGGCTAGAGATCAAGATTCATATGGTTGGAATGGAATATCTTGACCACAACACAAGTGTAGGTGGTTCTCTCTCAGAAAATGTGTATTGGAAGTGTACGTATGTTCTGATGGCTCTCTCCACGAATGAAGAGTGGGTGGAGGTGTATATATAGCCTCCACACAAAATCTAACCGTTACACACAATTTGCCAAACTCGGGGGGGACCGAATGGTTAAACTCGGTCGGACCGATTCAGCAAACCTAGTGACCGTTAGGATTTTCGGTGGGACTGAGATGCAACTCGGTAGGACCGATATGGTTAGGGTTAGGGCATAATGTAATCTCGGTGTGACCGATTACACAAACTCGGTAGGACCGATTTTGGTAATAAGCTAACCAGAGAGTTGGTCAGGTAAACTCGGTGGGACCGATTCGCTCATCTCGGTGAGACCGAAGTGTTACAAAAGGGAAACAGAGAGTTTACATTGAAATCTCGGTGGGACCGATCGCTCATCTCGGTAAGACCGAAACGTTACGAAGGGAAACAGAGAGATTACAATCCCATCTCGGTGAGACCGAGATCCCTATCGGTGAGACCGATTTGCCTAGGGTTTGTGGCAGTGGCTATGACATTTGACACTTGGTGGCGCCGGATAGAAAGAATCGGTGGGGCCAACTTTGACTTTTGGTTTAGGTCATATGTGGATGTGGGAAGGTAGTTGAGGGTTTTGGAGCATATCACTAAGCATTTTGAGCAAGCAAGCCATTAAGCACCACCTCATCCCTCCTTGATAGTATTGGCTTTTCCTATAGACTCAATGTGATCTTGGATCACTAAATTAGAAAATGTAGAGTCTTGAGCTTCAAGCTTCAGCCAAACTTTTTGTCCTTAGAATTTTGAGAGATCCACTTTCCTCATACATGACATGCCATTCATTGAGCTTTTCTTGAAATATTAATCTTGGAATAATGTTAGCTCAATGAGCTATATGTTGTTAGGAATTACCAAAACCACCCATGGATAGTTGCACTTTCAATCTCCCCCTTTTTGGTAATTGATGACAACATATAGATCAAAGCTTCAACAAATGATAATAAGAGTGAAAGATATTGTCGCTTTGAGAAGTATGTGAAAAGCAAGAGCTCCCCCTAAATTTGTGCATATCTTAAGATTTGCTTTGGACTGCAAATGCACAATGAGTTAGGATCATGGGTTACTCTTCCATGTCACATACATCTTGGTGGAGTGCTCAAAATAATAAAAATTGAATACATGCACTCATCACCAAGCAAAGTGAATGATCATATAAGGATAAGTAAGATAATATCATCTAACAAGCATAAGTGTAGCTTATGATCAACCACATGATCATCAATGTCTCACAGATAATAGCATAGTATCTCAAGCAATCAAAAGACAAACAAAGTGCAACCATCAAAGCAAGAGAGAATAAAAAGCAACGCTCTCTCTCAAAGCCTATGATCTATCTATACATGTTTATCCCCCTTTGGCAACAAGTTACCAAAAAGTTCATAGAAAATGTATAGCACTAAAATGTCTCTCAAGTTTGGTCTTCAGGTGGTGGTGTCCGGAGAGCTCCAAGAACGAAGGCTTCAGTTGAAGTTGATGGAGCTGATGGAGTAGGTGCTGGAGCTGGTGGCACTGAAGCTGTAGCTGGTGCAGATGACGTGGCTCTGGTGTCTGGAACAGGCACTGCAACAGACCTCTGAGCTCTAGGCACTCTGGCAAATGCATCAGTGGTTGTCTTTCCCTTCCTCTCCTGCATATCATCTTGAAGTTGCTCCACAACAGACTGAATCTTAGTTACCTTCACATTGAAGTCATAGAATTTTTGCTCCATGATTCTTTCCAAGCTCTCCTAGTTTTGAGTCAGGGTGGCCAGTCCCTTCTCAATCCTCAGAGTGGATGCAATCAGGTAGCCAAGCTGATCTTGCTTGCTCTTCAGGAGATACTGAGATGCTTCTTCAGTAGTTGGCATCCTTGCAGCTTTTTCTATTTTTGTCTTCTCTCTCTTGGCTTGTGCTTGTACTGAGGATGGTTCATCTTCATCCATAACCACTTAGTTGTCCTCAAAGTCAGGATAGAGAACAAAGTGTTCCTTATCCAACAGATATTTTCGTGTGCCCATCTTTGAGTTAATCAACTCCTGAATTTGTGGGGCATATCCACAACTTCTCTTTTGGTCTGCTGCTGTCCTCTTGATAGTCTCAACCATGAGGCTCATGACCTTGAATTTCTGTGGCACATCAAATATGTCTAGCAAATTAATTGCATGCCCTCTGATCATGTTGTGGTCACCTGGTCAGACATATTGCAAACACTGACAGCAGACCCTGTGAATAGATATAGATGAGATAGAGTGGATGAGCATCACAAAATGCAGAGGTTTTTGCAAACGAATGAGTCAAAAACTTAGTTTTAGTTTTCCACATAAAGCATTTCGGATCAACCGATTTGTAAACTCGGTGATACTGAAGCAGCTGTTGGAACCTAAACTAGTGAACTCGGTCAGACCGAGTCACAGTTCGGTGGCACCGAGACTGCTAGGGTTTCACAAAGTCCAAAACTCGGTCACACCGATTTTCAATTATCGGTCAGATCGAGAATCTCATGTGCAATGGCCTGAGCCGAATCGGTGGTGCCGAGTTCCACAACTCGGATGGTCCGAGATGGTTTCGGCAGAAACCTAACCCTAAATTTTCAATTCACGACTAAACTATGGAGTGTTTTGACTGGATAAGAATGATCTCAATCATGGCAAGATACATGGAAAACACAATGTGCTAGGAATCAGATAGCTAGAGAGGGTTCTTAGGCATTCTTGTCCATCCACTTGGCAAAAGAAAAGAAAACCAATCAATCAAAACGACAAGTGGATGTCCTCGAATGAGTAAAATATGCAATGAACATGCTCACACAATAAAATGGCAATTGAAATATGTGGCAAAGCATGCACAACCAATTCTAGCATCTATCAAACAATTTGCGATGACTAGGTCATCTATATATGAGTATATTGACTTAGGAGTCAAATGAGAACATTTGATCATAGGTCATACTCATCGTTTAAGCACAAGTGGGGTTACCACTTTTACATAAAGCATTGTTGTGTTCACACCATTAGAGTTGCTTTAGCTCAATTCTTAGAGTACAGCTCCCCCTAGATGTGAGATCCCCCCTAAGAGGGATGAACTAACCTTGGGTTTTGTCGATGATGACTTCATGTAGATGTTGAAGATGTGGATGCTCAATGTTGATGTAGATCATTTGAAGATATCCATTGGAGTGAGTTGCACTTTCAATACCTACATGGGTTAGTCCCACAAGGAACAAACAAGGATATCCATATACATAAAGTGATGCACACACAAGATGATGTCTATGAAAGCTTTTAGGTTACCTTGTCCCTTGTCTTACCAACAAGAGGGTTTGTGACTCCTTGAACTAGTGCAAGATGTGGAAGTTGATTGCACGTGTTCTTGCCAAGATGATAAGAGTGAAGTATGTTGGCGGAGTCACCCTCAAGAACTCTTTAGTTCTTCTTCTTCGGGATCCACACCATCTTGATGGGAATCCTCGGTGTTGTAGTTGTACTTGATGAAGTGGAACTTGAAGTAGTCTTGGGAACCCACTTGACCAAGGCCTTAGGAGCTTCTTCAAATGCATCAATTTCCTCTTGAAGCTTGTCCTTGCCTTTTTGCTTGTGGTCTTGTGGTGGAAGATCATCTTGAGCTTGTGTCCCTTTGAAAGAAGTAGGATCATACTTCTCTTGTTGAGGAACAAACTTCGTCTTGGGGTATTGATCTTATTCCCACTCAACTCGATTGGCATTGAACTTTCATTCAAAACCAACACCTTGATTCTTCCGGTGCCTTCCTTGCTTGCGTACAATTTCCTCAAATTTCTTACTTCCGGCAAGGCTCTTGTAAACACCTTTCTCTATAATTCCCTTCAATAAGCTATTTTCTTGCTCAAGTGTAACTTGGCTAAGAGAATCATTAGTGGAATCAAGAGAACAACTAGAAGCAACAATATTGGATTTAGCATGATTATTGTTACCACTAGAGGAAGAATCTTTCTTATTCTTGTTACTAGACTTGACTTGAGGCATGTAAGTGGATAAGAGTAAACACTTGGCAATGTAAGAAGAACTTTTCTTACGAAGATCATCATTGATTGCTTTTAAGAACTCATGCTCTTGCTCAAGGTTGAGCTTTTCAAAGCGTAATTTCTCATGAGTCCTTAAAAGTTCTCGATGATCTCCTAAGATAGTTTCATGAGCTAACTTAAGAGTGTTTAGTTCTTTAGTTACAGACTCAATCTTCTCCTTATCATTGTCATTCGTTTTATCTTAATTAGCATGATTAATTGACGTTTCATCACAGTATTCATCACTAGAGTTGTCAACAAGTAAATCATCATCACCTAACAAGTCATCTTCATCACTATTGAAATCAACATACTTGGGGTGTGATACCTTTGGGCCTTTAGCCATGAAGCATGTTCCAAATCCTTCATTTGGTGAGTCAAATATGTCGTAGCAGTTGGTTGTCACAAGTGCTAGACCGGCAACACCTTCATCTTGAGTATATTCGGAGTCGGAGCGATAGCTTCTCTCGGAGTGGTTGTCGGAGTCGGAGCCGGATACCCATTCACCAACATGAGCTTGATGTCTTTGTTTTGTGTAGCTCCTTGATGACTTGTCCTTTCTTTCCGAATCCTTGCTTCTCCGTGAGGGTCTTCGTTCATAACGATCATCTCTACTCCTTCTTTCTCTAGATGGTGATTCTTCTCTTCTACTTCTTCTCTTGGGAGAATCTTCTCTTCTCTTGTAGGGGGGCGTACACTCATTGGAATAGTGTCCGGGTCTTCCACAATTGTAGCAATTTCGCTCTCGACTAGAAGATCTTTTGTCATTATAGGACCTTGACTTGGAGCTTCTCTCTTTGCTTCTACTCTTGTAGAACTTGTTGAAGTTCTTCACCATTAAGCTCAATTCTTCATTGAAGGTTTGTTTCTCACTCGATGATGTGGGGGCTTCACATGAGGCTTTGTAAGCACCACTTGATTTGTTGTGAAGTTCCTCTTTATCCTTGAGTGACATCTCATGAGCAACAATTCTTCTGATGACTTCCTTTGGCTTGAGATCTTTGTAATTTGGCATCATTTGGATCAATGTGCACACGATATCATATTTTCCAAGCTCTTAGGATCTTCTTGATCATGAATCTATTGGTCATCTCTTCACTCCCTAAGCCGGCAATCTCATTTGTGATAAGAGCAAGCCTAGAGTACATTTCAGCAACACCTTCACCATCCTTCATTTTGAACTTGTCAAGTTGACTTTGAAGCACATCCAATTTGGATTCCTTGACGGAGTCGGTACCTTCGTGCATATCTATCAAAGTATCCCAAATTTCCCTTGCATTCTCAAGACGGCTGATTTTGTTGAATTCTTCGGGGCACAATCCGTTGAAGAGGATATCACAAGCTTGAGCGTTGTATTGCAGCATTTTCAACTCTTCCGCGGTAGCTTCACGGTTCGGTTCTTTCCCGTCAAAGAATTCACCTTGCAAGCCAATACACACTATAGCCCAAACGGCGGGGTTATGTCCAAGAATATGCATTTTCATCTTATGCTTCCAACTAGCAAAATTAGTGCCATCAAAGTAAGGACCTCTACGGTGATAATTTCCCTCGCTAGACGCCATACTCTCCTAGGTTGTGAAACCAAGGCTATGACCGCCAAAAGCTATGGAAATCAAAGCAAATGGAGACCAAAGCTCTGATACCACTTATAGGATCGAAAGTATGTCTAGAGGGGGGTGATTAGACTACTTGACCAAATAACAAATCTAGCCTTTTCCCAATTTTAGTTCTTGGCAGATTTTAGCTATCTTAGCACAAGTCAAGCAATCTCCACGCAATTCAAGCAAGCATGCAAAAGAGTATATGAGCAGCGGAAAGTAAAGCATGCAACCTGCAAGAATGTAAGGGAAGGGTTTGGAGAATTCAAACGCAATTGGAGACACGGATATTTTTGTCGTGGTTCCGATAGGTGGTGCTTGAAGGAAATATGCCCTAGAGGCAATAATAATGTTATTATTTTATTTCCTTATATCATGATAAATGTTTATTATTCATGCTAGAATTCTATTATCTGGAAACATAATAATTGTGTGAATACATAGACAAACCAAACGTCACTAGTATGCTTCTACTTGACTAGCTCGTTAATCGAAGATGGTTATGTTTCCTAACCATAGACATATGTTGTCATTTGATTAATGGGATCACATCATTAGGAGAATGATGTGATTGACATGACCCATTCCATTAGCTTAGCACCCGATCGTTTAATATGTTGTTATTGCTTTCTTCATGACTTATACATGTTCCTATGACTATGAGATTATGCAACTCCCGTTTGTCGGAGGAACACTTTGTGTGCTACCAAACGTCACAACGTAACTGGGTGATTATACAGGAGCTCTATAGGTGTCTCCAAAGGTACATGTTGGGATGGCGTATTTCGAGATTAGGATTTTCCACTCCGATTGTCGGAGAGGTATCTCTGGGCCCTCTCGGTAATGCACATCACATAAGCCTTGCAAGCATTACAACTAATTAGTTAGTTGCAAGATGATCTATTACGAAACGAGTAAAGAGACTTGCCAGTAACGAGATTGAACTAGGTATTGAGATACCGACGATCGAATCTCGGGCAAGTAACATACCGATGACAAAGGGAACAACGTATGTTGTTATGCGGTCTGACCGATAAAGATCTTCATAGAATATGTGGGAGCCAATATGAGCATCCAGGTTACGCTATTGGTTATTGACCGGAGACGTGTCTCGGTCATGTCTACGAACCCGTAGGGTCTGCACGCTTAAGGTTTTGATGACAGTTATATTATGAGTTTATGCATTTTGATGTACCGAAGTTTGTTCGAAGTCCCAGATGTGATCACGGACATGAAGAGGAGTCTCGAAATGGTCGAGACATAAAGATTGATATATTGGAAGCCTATATTTGGATATCAGAAGTGTTCCGGGTGAAATCGGGATTTTACCGGAGTACCGGGAGGTTACCGGAACCCCCCGGGAGGTATATGGGCCTTAGTGGGTTAAGTGGAAGAGAGGAGAGGTGGCCAGGGCTGGACCGCGCGCCCCTCCCCCTAGTCCGAATAGGACAACGAGAGGGGGGCGGTGCCCCCCCCTTCCTTCTCTCTCTCCTCTTTCCCCCTCCCGAATCCTATTCCAACTAGGAAAGGGGGGGAATCCTACTCCCGGTGGGAGTAGGACTCCTCCTGGCGCGCCCTCCTCCTGGCCGGCCGCACCTCCCCCTGCTCCTTTATATACGGGGGCAGGGGGCACCCCTAGAAACACAAGTTGATCCATGTGATCATATTCTTAGCCGTGTGCGGTGCCCCCTTCCACCATAATCCTCGATAATATTGTAGCGGTGCTTAGGCGAAGCCCTGCGACGTAGTACATCAAGATTGTCACCACGCTGTCGTGCTGACGGAACTCTTCCCCGACACTTTGTTGGATCGGAGTCCGGGGATCATCATCGAGCTGAACGTGTGCTAGAACTCGGAGGTGCCGTAGTTTCGGTGCTTGATCGGTCGGGTCGTGAAGACGTACGACTACATCAACCGCGTTGTGCTAACGCTTCTACTGTCGGTCTACAAGGGTATGTAGATCACACTCTCCCCTCTCATTGCTATGCATCACCATGATCTTGCGTGTGCGTAGGAAATTTTTTGAAATTACTACGTTCCCCAACAGTGGCATCCGAGCCTAGGTTTTATGTGTTGATGTTATATGCACGAGTAGAACACAAGTGAGTTGTGGGCGATATAAGTCATACTGCTTACCAGCATGTCATACTTTGGTTCGGCGATATTGTTGGACGAAGCGGCCCGGACCGACATTACGCGTACGCTTACGCGAGACCGGTTGTCCCGACGTGCTTTGCACAAAGGTGGCTAGCGGGTGACAGTTTCTCCAACTTTAGTTGAACCGAGTGTGGCTACGCCCGCTCCTTGCGAAGGTTAAAACAGCACCAACTTGACAAACTATCGTTGTGGTTTTGATGCGTAGGTAAGATTGGTTCTTGCTTAAGCCCGTAGCAGCCACGTAAAACTTGCAACAACAAAGTAGAGGACGTCTAACTTGTTTTTGCAGGGCATGTTGTGATGTGATATGGTCAAGACATGATGCTAAATTTTATTGTATGAGATGATCATGTTTTGTAACCGAGTTATCGGCAACTGGCAGGAGCCATATGGTTGTCGCTTTATTGTATGCAATGCAATCGTGCTGTAATGTTTTACTTTATCACTAAGCGGTAGCGATAGTCGTGGAATCATAAGATTGGCGAGACGACAACGATGCTACGATGGAGATCAAGGTGTCACGCCGGTGATGATGGTGATCACGACGGTGCTTCGAAGATGGAGATCACAAGCACAAGATGATGATGGCCATATCATATCACTTATATTGATTGCATGTGATGTTTATCTTTTATGCATCTTATCTTGCTTTGATTGACGGTAGCATTATAAGATGATCTCTCACTAATTATCAAAAAGTGTTCTCCCTGAGTATGCACCGTTGCGAAAGTTCTTCGTGCTGAGACACCACGTGATGATCGGGTGTGATAGGCTCTACGTTCAAATACAACGGGTGCAAAACAGTTGCACATGCGGAATACTCAGGTTATACTTGACGAGCGAAGCATATACAGATATGGCCTCGGAACACGGAGATCGAAAGGTCGAGCGTGAATCATATAGTAGATATGATCAACATAGTGATGTTCACCAATGAAACTACTCCATCTCACGTGATGATCGGACATGGTTTAGTTGATTTGGATCACGTAATCACTTAGAGGATTAGAGGGATGTCTATCTAAGTGGGAGTTCTTTAAGTAATATGATTAATTGAACCTAAATTTATCATGAAACTTAGTACCTGGTAGTATCTTGCTTGTTTATGCTTGATTGTAGATAGATGGCCCGTGTTGTTGTTCCGTTGAATTTTAATGCGTTCCTTGAGAAAGCAAAGTTGAAAGATGATGGTAGCAATTACATGGACTGGGTCCGTAACTTGAGGATTATCCTCATTGCTGCACAGAAGAATTACGTCCTGGAAGCACCGCTGGGTGCCAGGCCTGCTGCTGGAGCAACACCAGATGTTATGAACGTCTGGCAGAGCAAAGCTGATGACTACTCGATTGTTCAGTGTGCCATGCTTTACATCTTAGAATCGGGACTTCAACGACGTTTTGAACGTCATGGAGCATATGAGATGTTCCAGGAGTTGAAGTTAATATTTCAAGCAAATGCCTGGATTGAGAGATATGAAGTCTCCAATAAGTTCTATAGCTGCAAGATGGAGGAGAACAGTTCTGTCAGTGAGCATATACTCAAAATGTCTGGGTATAATAATCACTTGATTCAATTGGGAGTTAATCTTCCAGATGATTGCGTCATTGACAGAATTCTCCAATCACTGCCACCGAGCTACAAGAGCTTCGTGATGAACTATAATATGCAAGGGATGAATAAGACTATTCCCGAGCTCTTCGCAATGCTGAAAGCTGCGGAGGTAGAAATCAAGAAGGAGCATCAAGTGTTGATGGTCAACAAGACCACTAGTTTCAAGAAAAAGGGCAAAGGGAAGAAGAAGGGGAACTTCAAAAAGAACAGCAAGCAAGTTGCTACTCAAGAGAAGAAACCCAAACCTGGACCTAAGCCTGAAACTGAGTGCTTCTACTGCAAGCAGACTGGTCACTGGAAGCGGAACTGCCCCAAGTATTTGGCGGATAAGAAGGATGGCAAGGTGAAGAAAGGTATATGTGATATACATGTTATTGATGTGTACCTTACTAATGCTCGCAGTAGCACCTGGGTATTTGATACTGGTTCTGTTGCTAATATTTGCAACTCGAAATAGGGACTATGGATTAAGCGAAGATTGGCTAAGGACGAGGTGACGATGCGCGTGGGAAATGGTTCCAAAGTCGATGTGATCGCAGTCGGCACGCTACCTCTACATCTACCTTCGGGATTAGTATTAGACCTAAATAATTGTTATTTGGTGCCAGCGTTAAGCATGAACATTATATCTAGATCTTGTTTGATGCGAGACGATTATTCATTTAAATCAGAGAATAATGGTTATTCTATTTACATGAGTAATATCTTTTATGGTCATGCACCCTTAAAGAGTGGTCTATTCTTATTAAATCTCGATAGTAGTGACACACATATTCATAGTGTTGAAACCAAAAGATGCAGAGTTGATAATGATACTGCAACTTATTTGTGGCACTGCCGTTTGGGTCATATCGGTATAAAGCGCATGAAGAAACTCCATACTGATGGGCTTTTGAAACCACTTGATTATGAATCACTTGGTACTTGTGAACCGTGCCTTATGGGTAAGATGACAAAAACACCATTCTCCGGTACTATGGAGAGAGCAACAAATTTATTGGAAATCATACATACAGATGTATGTGGTCCGATGAATGTTGAGGCTCGTGGCGGATATAGATATTTTCTCACCTTCACAGATGACTTAAGCAGATATGGGTATATCTACTTAATGAAACATAAGTCTGAAACATTTGAAAAGTTCAAAGAATTTCAGAGTGAAGTTGAAAATCATCGTAACAAGAAAATAAAATTCCTACGATCTGATCGTGGAGGAGAATATTTGAGTTACGAGTTTGGTGTACATATAAAACAATGTGGAATAGTTTTGCAACTCACGCCACCTGGAACACCACAGCGTAATGGTGTGTCTGAACGTTGTAATCGTACTTTACTAGATATGGTGCGATCTATGATGTCTCTTACTGATTTACCGCTATCGTTTTGGGGATATGCTCTAGAGACGGCCGCATTCACGTTAAATAGGGCACCATCAAAATCCGTTGAGACGACGCCATATGAACTGTGGTTTGGCAAGAAACCAAAGTTGTCGTTTCTGAAAGTTTGGGGCTGCGATGCTTATGTGAAAAAACTTCAACCTAATAAGCTCGAACCCAAATCGGAGAAATGTGTCTTCATAGGATATCCAAAGGAAACTATTGGATACACCTTCTATCACAGATCCGAAGGCAAGACTTTTGTTGCTAAATTCGGAAACTTTCTAGAGAAGGAGTTTCTCTCGAAAGAAGTGAGTGGGAGGAAAGTAGAACTTGACGAGGTAACTGTACCTGCTCCCTTATTGGAAAGTAGTACATCACAGAAACCAGTTTCTGTGACACCTACACCAATTAGTGAGGAAGCTAATGATAATGATCATGAAACTTCAGAACAAGATACTACTGAACCACGTAGATCAACCAGAGTAAGATCCGCGCCAGAGTGGTATGGTAATCCTGTTCTGGAAGTCATGCTACTAGATCATGATGAACCTATGAACTATGAAGAAGCGATGGTGAGCCCAGATTCCGCAAAATGGCTTCAAGCCATGAAATCTGAGATGGGATCCATGTATGAGAACAAAGTATGGACTTTGGTTGACTTGCCCAATGATCGGCAAGCAATTGAGAATAAATGGATCTTCAAGAAGAAGACGGACGCTGACGGTAATATTACTGTCTACAAAGCTCGACTTGTTGCAAAAGGTTTTCGGTAAGTTCAAGGGATTGACTATGATGAGACCTTCTCACACGTAGCGATGCTTAAGTCTGTCCGAATCATGTTAGCAATTGCCGCATTTTATGATTATGAAATTTGGCAAATGGATGTCTAAACTGCTTGAATGGATTTCTGCAAGAAGAGTTGTATATGATGCAGCCGGAAGGTTTTGTCGATCCAAAGGGAGCTAACAAAGTGTGCAAGCTCCAGCGATCCATTTATGGACTGGTGCAAGCCTCTCGGAGTTGGAATAAACGCTTTGATAATGTGATCAAAGCATTTGGTTTTGTACATACTTTTGGAGAAGCCTGTATTTACAAGAAAGTGAGTGGGAGCTCTGTAGCATTTCTGATATTATATGTAGATGACATATTGCTAATCGGAAATGATATAGAATTTTTGGATAGCATAAAAGGATACTTGAATAAGAGTTTTTCAATGAAAGACCTCGGTGAAGCTGCTTACATGTTGGGCATTAAGATCTATAGAGATAGATCAAGACGCTTAATTGGACTTTCACAAAGCACATACCTTGACAAAGTTTTGAAGAAGTTCAAAATGGATCAAGCAAAGAAAGGATTCTTGCCTGTGTTATTGTAACACCCCGGATGTAACTTTCCCTTTTTGTACTCCAACTCTTGCCGTTTCCGGCGTTAAGTTATATTTATTATCTCGGGTTCGGGTTTTTGTCTCTGTGTGTTGTTGTCATTGTCATGCATCGCATATCATGTCATCATGCGCATTGCATTTGCATACGGGTTCGTCTCATGCATTCGAGCATTTTCCCCGTTGTCCGTTTCGCATTCCGGCGCTTCGTTCTCCTCCGGTGGCCATTTCTAGCTTTCTTTCGTGTGTGGGGATTAAACATTTCCGGATTGGACCGAGACTTGCCAAGCGGCCTTGGTTTACTACCGGTAGACCGCCTGTCAAGTTTCGTATCATTTGGACTTCGTTTGATACTCCAACGGTTAACCGAGGGACCATAAAGGCCTCATGTGTGTTGCAGCCCCAACACCCCTCCAATTTGGCCCAAAACCCACCAAACTCTACTCCATCATCTAGAGCGTTCGATCACGATCGCGTGGCCGAAAACCGCACCTCATTTGGACTCTCCTAGCTCCCTCTATGCCTATATATACCACCCCCATTCCAAATCTCGGATCCCCTCGTCAAACCCTAAAAAAACCATCTCCGCCGCCGGACGTGTCCGCACAAGCCGGACAACATCCGGATCCGCCTCCGCCAACCGGGAGCCGCAACGTGGGCGCCCCGGACCACATCACTGCCACTTCCGCCGAGGCCCACTCGGGCCCGAGGCCGGCCCGCCCGCCGCCGATCCGGGCCAGAGGTCGCGCGCCTCGCCCGCGCCTTCTTCCTCGCAGCCGCGCCGCCTCCCCACCGCCTGTGCGCTGCCGCGCGCCATCTTCGGTGAGGCCGCCGCCCGCTGCCTCCTTCTCCGGCCGCCGTAGCCGCCGCGGGTCCCCGCCGCCGCCGCGCCGTGTCCGCCGCCCGAAGCCGCCGCCTCCTCGACGCCGGCAAGCTCCACCGCCGCTGGCCGCCCTCGCCCTCGTCCTCGCCTCTTCTTCTCTCTCGCCGGCGAACCGAACCCCGGCTGCTACAGTGCTCGCGCCGCCGCCTCGGATTGCGTGTAGATCTGGAAACCCTAGATCGGAGGTTGAATTTTCTCAAAGTCCCAGAATTCCGATCCAAGTGCTCATGTTCGTGACTCGGTAACTTTGCATCCGTAGCTCCGATTCATGCATATAGCATATCAAAATGTTCATCTTAGAGAGTACATCATTTAATTCCATTGCATCATTTTCATTTGAGTTCATCTTGATGCCCGAAATGCTGTTAGAAGAGGGCTACTTGAGATATTTGTCAGATCTGCTACTCCATTTAGCTTTTTGTCATTTTTGCCATGATTATTGTGTGCATGATATGCCCTGATGCTCTACATGTGTTTTGTTAAGGGTTTTGTCATATTTCCAGAGGTGCAACCCATGTATTTTTGTGATGTGTGTGGTGACTTGTGCAAGCTTGCAAAGTGGTGCACTTGCTAATTCTGTTTTCAGGGACTTGGTAATTTCACTAAGTCCTTGATCTGTTTATCTCATGTTGCCATATATTCATGTTGTTTCCTAGTGATCCGTGCCTCTTTTGAGGATGATCAGTAAGGATGTTTTGTTAATATTGTAGTGATCTATCCATCCATGCCTTTTTTTGCAATTATGGAGCACCCTAGCTTGAGTCAATCGAGCTCTACTTTTGCTACTTTATGAATCTGGGCAGATTGTCAACTTGTTTGCAATTTTGCCGGTGATGTTGTAGTTGGTCCGTGCATGCTATGCTATTGTTCTTGCCATGTCTAGCTTGCATTTTGTGCATTGTTGATGGATGTATGCTTGTCTTGCCATGACTTGCACCGTAGTGAGTGCATCGAGCTCGTAAACATGCCTACTTGAGTTATATTTCAGCATGTGTCAGTTTTCACTAAGTCTGAAAACTGATTATGTTTTTGCTATGTTCACGTGCTTGCAATTGTATTTTCTGATCCCTTTTGGCTCAAGGTCACTAAGGGACTTTTGTTAAGCTCTTTGAGTAGCTCCAGGCCATGCTTTACTTTGCCATGTTTAGGTCCTGTATATGTAGTTTTGTGGCTCCGAAGAGGGCTACCTGATCTGAAATTCCAGACAAGTGTTAATTTTACCAAGTCTGAGATCTGTTTGCAATGTGCATTTTTTCCATGCTTGTTTGAACCTGTTAATGGATGAATTGGCCGTAACTCAGTGCTAGACTTTTGTTAAGCATCTTGTGTGCATCCCTTCCATGTATTTTGTTGTCATGTTTGGGTCCTGTAGCATGTTCATTTCATTGCATTTAGATGGCTACTTGCTGTAAATCGCAGACCGGTGTCATTTTTGAATCGCTTGCCATTTCCAAACCGTAACTCCGATTCCGGCGTTCTTTATATCGTTTTCAAGCGATTTCATCTCATCTTTCCAGTGGCATACTTGGTTTTCCAAGTTGAGGCCAGGTTCATGCATTTCCTGTCATATCTTGCATTTCGCATCCCGCATCGCATCCCGCATAGCATACCATCTTTGCATTGTGTTGTTTGAGTTTGCACGTGGTTGATTGTATCCTTGTTGCTTGTTTGTATTGTTTGGGTAGAGCCGCGAGACGAGTTCGCTAACGAGGAGCCCGTTGAGTTTGCTTTCGAGGATCCAGTCAATTCTGACAACTGTGCAGGCAAGATGATCATACCCTCGAAATCACTACTATCTTTGATATGCTAGTTTGCTCGCTCTTTTGCTATGCCATTGCTACGATGCCTACCACTTGCCTTCAAGCCTCCCAATTGCCATGAAAAACCTCTAACCCACCATGTCCTAGCAAACCGTTGATTGGCTATGTTACCGCTTTGCTCAGCCCCTCTTATAGTGTTGCTAGTTGCAGGTGAAGATTGAAGACCGTTCCTTGTTGGAACATCTTTTATTTACTTGTTGTGATATCATTATATTGCCATGTTATCTTAATGCATCTATATACTTGGTAAAGGGTGGAAGGCTCGGCCTCTCGCCTAGTGTTTTGCTCCACTCTTGCTGCCCTAGTTTCCGTCATATCGGTGTTATGTTCCCGGATTTTGCATTCCTTACGCGGTTGGGTTATAATGGGAACCCCTTGATAGTTCACCTTGATTAAAGCTTTTCCAGCAATGCCCAACCTTGGTTTTACCATTCGCCACCTAGCCTATTTTTCCCTTGGGTTTCCGGAGCCCGAGGGTCATCTTATTTTAGCCCCCCCCCCCCGGGCCAGTGCTCCTCTGAGTGTTGGTCCGACCGAGTAGACTGCGGGGCCACCTCGGGGCAACTTGAGGGTTGGTTTTACTCGTAGGATGTATCATCTGAGTGTGCCCTGAGAACGAGATATGTGCAGCTCCTATCGGGATTTGTCGGCACATTCGGGCGGTGTTGCTGGTCTTGTTTTAACCTGTCGAAGTGTCTTGAATTACCGAGATACCGAGCCTGATCGGAACGTCTTGGGAGGAGGTCTATTCCTTCGTTGACCATGGGAGCTTGTCATGGGCTAAGTTGGGACTCCCCTGCAGGGATTTGAACTTTCGAAAGCCGTGCCCGCGGTTATGGGCAGATGGGAATTTGTTAATGTCCGGTTGTAGATAACTTGAACTTTAATTAATTAAAATGAATCAACTGAGTGTGTTACCGTGATGGCCCCTTCTCGGCGGAGTCCGGGAAGTGGACACGGTGTTGGAGTAATGTTTGCGCAGGTGGTTCTCTAGTTTCTCGCACGCGCTTTGCCTCCTCTTCTCGCTCTCTTTTGCGAATAAGTTAGCCACCATACTTGCTAGTCGCTTGCTGCAGCTCCACTTATATTTACCTTGCCATACCTATAAGCTTAAATAGTCTTGATCGCGAGGGTGCGAGATTGCTGAGTCCCTGTGGCTCACAGATTACTATTACACCAGATGCAGGGCATGATGATTCCGCTCCAGGAGACGCGTATGAGCTCAATTGGGAGTTCGACGAAGACTCTCAACGTTACTATGTTTCCTTTCCCGATGTTTAGTAGTGGTGCCCAGTTGGGGGTGATTGGGACCGCGTCGCTTGTTGGGTTATCTTTTATTTTGGCGTCGTAGTCGGGCCATGAGTGTTTGGATGATGCAATGTTATTTATGTACCTTGATTGACGTGGCGGGTGTAAGCCAACTATGTTATCTCCCCTTTACTATTCATTTTACATGGGATGTTGTGAAGATTGCCTAACTTGCGACATATGCCTTCAATGCGATTATGCCTCTAAGTCGTGCCTCAACACGTGGGAGATATAGTCGCATCGAGGGTGTTACAAGTTGGTAATCAGAGCCTTCCCCGACCTTAGGAGCCCCATTACTTGATCGTTTTTAGCGGCCGAGTTGTGTCTAGAAAAAATGTTTTGAGTCTTTTAGGAATTATATATCGGAGAGTTTAGGAATTCTTTTTACTTCCCAATCTCCTCATCGCTCTGGTAAGGCATCCTGACGTAGAGTTTTGACTCTTCTCTTCTCAAATTTCACTAAAAAAATTTAGGATCACGCGGGTATCTTGGAATCATTCCGATGGTTTTATGATGAGAACATTGACTTGGTGCCTCCTGTCAGGGGTTTAGTGGAAGTGTCCCAGGGAGTTGAGCTCTGAGGTGTTGTCATCATAATTTTATTGCTGCAGTTCTGGAATACCTGAGTTCAGTACGCCGACATCGAAAATCTCTTTTATGCAGTTCGTTGGTGCGATAACCTCGACGCCACCCAGTACTGGGGCGGGAGTTCGGGAGTATCGCCATAACATGTATAACGGATGCTTTTCGAAGGTTGAGGTAGATGATTTCCGAAGGTTTCTTGGTTATGTGTTGAAGGATGGATACAACTGGATGTAGGAATTGCTAGTTTGGGTGAGATATTATGCTTCCCCTGTATCCCCAACACCTGATTGCATAACCGGAAAGGTTCGGGAGTTTCATAGGTGGGAATTCTAGTAGCTCTAGTTATTCTTCCACGGATATTGGTTTGAGATTGGGATTTCTTACCGATTATTCGTTCTTGATCCGTACCTTGTTGATTTATTTCTCTACCTTAATTTTACGTGGCTTCTCAATTTATGGATATGTGACCATTTCAAGAGGAATGCATTCGTTCATTTTGTTCGGATGTGAAGACTATATGTTGCAATTTTCATTCCGTTGGATTCAGCTTCAATATTTCTCTGTCAATGTGCTAATGGTGGTCAACCTCTTTAGGATGGCTCCTCCAACGCGCACGACTCCGAATCCTGATCCGCCACCACCTCCACCTCCTCCAGAGGCATGGCAAGCTGTGATGGCCGCAACCAATGCAAACACACAGTTGATCATGCAAATTCTTCAAGAGCGCAATCAAGGCAACCAAGGGAATCAAGGCAGCAATCAGAATCACTTTGCTACACTCAACCAGTTCCTTGCTAACGGGCCAAAGACTTTCAGCAATTGTGTTGAGGCAACCGATGCTGACGATTGGCTTGTGGATCTGTGCAAGCATTTCGAGTGCAGTAACGTCAGGCCTGAGGACTTTGTTAAGTTCGCTTCCTTCCAACTCAAAGATCAAGCTGCAGAATGGTTCCAGCAGTACAAGGATTCCAGAGGTGGACGTGTTATCACTTGGGATGATTTCCGTCGAGATTTCCGAGCTCATCATATTCCGCAGAGCGTGGTTGAAAGCAAGCGTGAGGAATTCCGCAATCTGAAGCAAGGCTCTTTGTCTGTCTATGACTACAACAAGTTGTTCTAGAAGCTCGCCCGCTTTGCCAAGCAGGACGTCCCTGATGAGAAGAGCATGATATATCAGTTCAGGGGTGGTCTCAGAGAAGAAATTCAGCTAGCTCTTGTTCTCTTTGAGCCCTTGAGATACGATGAGTTCTACAACATGGCACTGAAGCAAGAGGCTGCTCAGTTGAGGTGTGATGCTTCCAAGAAGCGAGTCAGGGATGTTACTCCTTCTTCCTCTACTCAAGTGGCCAAGCAGCAGAAGTTTTGGCTTCCTCCTCCTCCGTTCCGTCAGCCGTATCAGCAGAAGAGCAAAGGTGGCAGTGGTTCTTCCCACCCACCCAACCCTGGCTTTCAGAACAAGACTTCGTCTCAACCTCCAAGATCGAGTGCTCCATATCACCGTCCGCTTTCAGAGGTCACGTGCAACAAGTGCCAACAGAAGGGTCACTATGCCAACAAGTGTTTCAATCAGAGACGTCTTCCTCCTCCTCCTCCTCCTGTCAGATTGGCAAGTACAGCTGTGGTCAAGCATAACCCCAAGCACGCCAAGGTCAACTTGATGAATGCAGCTCAGGCAGAGGACTCGTCAGATGTGATCATGGGTAACCTTCCTGTTAACAATGTTCCTGCAAAAGTTCTTTTTGACACTAGTGCATTGCATTCCTTTTTGTCATGCCCTTTTGCATCGAAGCACAATGTTGATACAGAGATTATGCCCAAAGTCATGCAAGTTGTTTCTCCCGGCAAGCTTTTGACTTCTAGTTTGGTTGCTCCCGATATCTCTATCACATTGGGTGATTACAAGTTTCTCTCTTCTCCGGTGGTTCTGGGTAACTCGGATATTGATCTTATTCTTGGAATGGATTGGCTTTCTAAGCACAAGGCTCAGCTTGATTGTGCAGCCAGGCAGATTCAATTGACTCATTCGTCTGAGGATGTAATTGTCTTTGCCGCTAGTGATGATACCATCCGTCTGTTTTCTCTCAATGAGAAGGGTGAATTGGATGCTATCTCTCAAATTCCAGTCGTTTGCGAATATCAAGACATCTTTCCAGAAGAGCTTCCAGGAATGCCTCCGCACCGGCCAGTTGAATTCGTTATTGATCTTGAGCCTGGCACGGAACCTGTGTGCAAACGTCCTTACAAGCTCGGACCAGAAGAGTTGAAGGAGCTAAAGAAGCAACTCGATATTCAAGAGAAAATGGGTCTCATCCGGCCTAGTTCTTCTCCGTGGGGTTGTGGTGTTCTTTTTGTGAAGAAGAAGGATGGAATGGACCGACTTTGTGTTGATTACCGTCCAGTGAACAAGAAGACCATCAAGAACAAATACCCACTTCCCAACATCAATGAGCTGTTCGAACAACTCAAAGGTGCTTGAGTATTCTCCAAGCTTGATCTCCGTATGGGTTATCATCAGCTTCGAATCCGTGAGCAAGATATTCCGAAGACGGCTTTCAGGACAAGCTTTGGTTCATATGAATACACTGTCATGTCTTTTGGCCTCGTCAACACTCCTCCGACGTTTTCTCGCATGATGAATTTCATCTTCAACGCCTACACCAATGACTTCGTTCTGGTCTATCTCGACGACATTCTGGTTTTCTTGAAGAACAAGGAAGATCATGCCAAGCACTTGCGTTTGGTTCTTGATAAGCTCAGAGAACATCAGTTCTACGCCAAGTTCTCCAAGTATGAATTTTGGCTTGATGAGGTTCTTTATCTTGGTCATATCATCTCTGCCAAGGGCATTGCCGTGAATCCTAAGAAGGTGTCTGCAATTGGGAATTGGGAACCTCTTCAGAACGTGAAGCAACTCCGCAGTTTTCTCGGTCTCGCAAGCTATTGCTGAAGATTCGTTGAAAACTTTTCTAAGATCGCGAAGCCTCTCTCAAATCTTCTCCAGAAGCACGTCAAGTACGTTTGGTCTCCGGAGTGTGACATTGCTTTCAACACTTTGAAAGAGAAATTGATCACTGCTCCAGTTCTGACTCCGCCTGATGAATCCAAGTCGTACGAGGTTTTTTGTGATGCCTCTCTCCAAGGTCTTGGCACAGTATTGATGCAAGAGAAGAAAGTTGTTGCTTATACCTCTCGCCAATTGAAGCCTAATGAGAAGAACTACCCCACTCATGATCTTGAGTTGGCGGCAGTTGTGCATGCTCTTTTGACTTGGAGACACCTTCTATTGGGAAGAAAAGTGGACATTTTCACTGATCACAAGAGTCTCAAGTACAACTTCACTCAGCCTAATCTCAACCTCAGGCAAACTCGATGGGTCGAAATGATTCAAGAGTATAATCCGAGTATCGAGTATACTCCAGGCAAGGCCAATGTGATTGCTGACGCATTGAGCAGAAAAGCTTACTGCAACAGTCTGATTCTTAAGCCTTATCAACCTGAGCTTTGTGAAGCTTTCCGCAAACTTAATCTGCAAGTTGTTCCTTAAGGTTTCCTCGCCAACCTTCAAGTCTCTCCTACCTTAGAAGACCAGATTCGCCAAGCTCAGCTTCTTGATGCTATGGTGAAAAAGGTGAAGATTGGGATTGCCAAGAGTCAGCCAAGTACAAGTGCTACCGCCTTGATGACAAGGACACTCTCTTCTTCGAGGATCGTATTGTTGTACCCAAAGGTGACCTTCGTAAAGTGATCATGAACGAGGCTCACAATTCTCTCCTCTCCATCCACCCTGGAGCACGAAGATGTATCAGGACCTCAAGCAAGCTTATTGGTGGACTCGAATGAAGCGCGAGATCGCTCAATTCGTGAATGAATGTGATGTCTGCAGAAGAGTGAAGGCAGAACACCAAAGGCCAGCAGGTCTCCTCCAACCTCTTGCCATTCCAGAATGGAAGTTTGACCACATTGAAATGGACTTCGTGACTGGGTTTCCAAAGTCCAAGCGTGGCAATGATGCTATATTCGTTGTCATCGACAAACTCACCAAAGTGGCTCATTTTCTGCCTATCAAAGAGTCGATCACTGCAGCTCAATTGGCGGAACTCTATACCTCTCGTATTGTCTCTCTGCACGGTATTCCACAAGTGATCTCTTCAGACCGTGGCAGCATCTTTACCTCGAAGTTTTGGGATTCTTTCAGAAGGCCATGGGCACCAACATCCGCTTCAGCACAGCTTTCCATCCTCAAACTAGCGGTCAAGTCGAGCGTGTCAACCAGATTCTTGAAGATATGCTCAGGGCTTGTGTGATCTCCTTCGGCATGAAGTGGGAGGATTGTCTTCCTTATGCTGAATTCTCCTACAACAACAGTTTTCAAGCAAGTTCGGGCAAGGCCCCATTTGAAATTCTGTATGGCAGGAAGTGTCGTACCCCTCTCAACTGGTCTGAAACCGGTGAACGTCAGCTTTTGGGTAATGACTTAATCACAGAGGCAGAGGAAATGTGCAAAGTCATTCGTGATAACCTCAAAGCAGCCCAATCCCGTCAGAAGAGCTACTATGATAGTAAGCACCGTGATTTGGCTTTCGAGATCGGAGATCATGTTTACCTCCGCGTCTCTCCTATGAAAGGTACTCGTCGCTTCGGTATCAAAGGGAAGCTTGCCCCTAGATACGTGGGACCTTTCAAGATTGTTAGCAAGAGAGGCGACCTCGCCTATCAACTCGAGCTTCCTTCAAACTTTGCAAATGTTCATGACGTGTTCCATGTCTCTCAGCTTCGAAAGTGCTTCAAGACTCCTGACCGCACAGTCAACTTCGAGGACATTGAGCTCCAAGAAGATCTCTCTTATCGTGAGCACCCAGTTGCTATTCTTGAAGAGACTGAACGCAAGACTCGCAACAAGTCAATCAAATTTCTCAAAGTCAAGTGGTCACACCATTCCGACCGTGAAGCTACCTAGGAACGCGAGGATCACCTCCGTTCTGAGTACCCGGCGTTCTTTCAGTCCTAGATCTTGGGACGAGATCCTTTCGTAGTGGTGGAGTGTTGTAACACCCCGGATGTAACTTTCCCATTTGTACTCCAACTCTTGCCGTTTCCGGCGTTAAGTTATATTTATTTCTCGGGTTCGGGTTTTTGTCTCCGTGTGTTGTTGTCATTGTCATGCATCGCATATCATGTCATCATGCGCATTGCATTTGCATACGTGTTCATCTCATGCATTCGAGCATTTTCCCCGTTGTCCGTTTTGCATTCCGGCGCTTCGTTCTCCTCCGGTGGCCATTTCTAGCTTTCTTTCATGTGTGGGGATTAAACATTTCCGAATTGGACCGAGACTTGCCAAGCGGCCTTGGTTTACTACCGGTAGACCGCCTGTCAAGTTTCGTATCATTTGGACTTCGTTTGATACTCCAAAGGTTAACCGAGGGACCGTAAAGGCCTCGTGTGTGTTGCAGCCCAACACCCCTCCAATTTGGCCCAAAACCTACCAAACTCTACTTCATCATCTAGAGCGTTTGATCACGATCGCGTGGCCGAAAACCGCACCTCATTTGGACTCTCATAGCTCCCTCTATGCCTATATATACCTCCCCCATTCCAAATCTCGGATCCCCTCGTCAAACCTTCAAAAAAAACCATCTCCGCCGCCGTCGGACGTGTCCGCACAAGCCGGACAACGTCCGGATCCGCCTCCGCCAACCGGGAGCCGCCACGTGGGTGCCCCGGACCACATCACCGCCACTTCCGCCGAGGCCCACTCGGGCCCGAGGCCGGCCCGCCCGCCGCCGATCCGGGCCAGAGGCCGCGCGCCTCGCCCGCGCCTTCTTCCCCGCAGTCGCGCCGCCTCCCTGCCGCCTGTGCGCCTCCGCGCACCGGCGCTGCGAGCCCCGCCGCCGCGCGCCATCTTCGGTGAGGCCGCCGCCCGCTGCCTCCTTCTCCGGCCGCCGCAGCCGCGGGTCCCCGCCGCCGCCGCGCCGTGTCCGCCGCCCGGAGCCGCCGCCTCCTCGACGCCGGCAAGCTCCACCGCCGCCGGCCGCCCTCGCCCTCGTCCTCGCCTCTTCTTCTCTCCCGCCGACGAACCGAACCCCGGCTGCTACAGTGCTCGCGCCCGCCTCGATTGCGTGTAGATCTGGAAACCCTAGATCGAGGTTGAATTTTCTCAAAGTCCCAGAATTCCGATCCAAGTGCTCATGTTCGTGACTCCGTAACTTTGCATCCATAGCCCTGATTCATGCATATAGCATATCAAAATGTTCACCTCAGAGAGTACATCATTTCATTCCATTGCATCATTTTCATTTGAGTTCATCTTGATGCCCGAAATGCTGTTAGAAGAGGGCTACTTGAGATATTGTCAGATCTGCTACTCCATTTAGCTTTTTGTCATTTTTGCCATGATTATTGTGTGCATGATATGCCCTGATGCTCTACATGTGTTTTGTTAAGGGTTTTGTCATCTTTCCAGAGGTGCAACCCATGTATTTTTGTGATGTGTGTGGTGACTTGTGCAAGCTTGCAAAGTGGTGCACTTGCTAATTCTGTTTTCAGGGACTTAGTAATTTCACTAAGTCCTGGATCTGTTTATCTCATGATGCCATATGTTCATGTTGTTTCCTAGTGATCCGTGCCTCTTTTGAGGATGATCAGTAAGGATGTTTTGTTAATATTGTAGTGCTCTATCCATCCATGTCTTTGTTTGCAATTATGGAGCACCCTAGCTTGAGTCAATCGAGCTCTACTTTTGCTACTTTGTGAATCTGGGCAGATTGTCAACTTGTTTGCAATTTTGCCGGTGATGTTGTAGTTGATCCGTGCATGCTATGCTATTGTTCTTGCCATGTCTAGCTTGCATTTTGTGCCTTCTTGATGGATGTATGCTTGTCTTGCCATGACTTGCACCGTAGTGAGTGCATCGAGCTCGTAAACATGCCTACTTGAGTTATATTTCAGCATGTGCCAGTTTTCACTAAGTCTGAAAACTGATTATGTTTTTGCTATGTTCACATGCTTGCAATTGTATTTTCTGATCCCTTTTGGCTCAAGGTCACTAAGGGACTTTTGTTAAGCTCTTTGAGTAGCTCCATGCCATGCTTTACTTTGCCATGTTCAGGTCCTGTAGCATGTAGTTTTGTTGCTCCGAAGAGGGCTACCTGATCTGAAATTCCAGACAAGTGTTAATTTCACTAAGTCTGAGATCTGTTTGCATATGCATTTTTGCCATGCTTGTTTGAACCTGTTAATGGATGAATTGGCCGTAGCTCAGTGCTAGACTTTTGTTAAGCATCTTGTGTGCATCCCTGCCATGTATTTTGTTGTCATGTTTGGGTGCTGTAGCATGTTCATTTCATTGCATTTAGATGGCTACTTGCTGTAAATCGCAGACCGGTGTCATTTTTGAATCGCTTGCCATTTCCAAACCGTAACTCCGATTCCGGCGTTCTTTATATCGTTTTCAAGCGATTTCATCTCATCTTTCCAGTGGCACACTTGGATTTCCAAGTTGAGGCCAGGTTCATGCATTTCCTGTCATATCTTGCATTTGCATCCCGCATCGCATCCCGCATAGCATATCATCTTTGCATCGTGTTGTTTGAGTTTGCACGTGGTTGATTGTATCCTTGTTGCTTGTTTGTCTTGTTTGGGTAGAGCCGGGAGACGAGTTCGCTAACGAGGAGCCCGTTGAGTTTGCTTTCGAGGATCCAGTCAACTCTGACAACTGTGCAGGCAAGATGATCATACCCTCGAAATCACTACTATCTTTGCTATGCTAGTTTGCTCGCTCTTTTGCTATGCCATTGCTACGATGCCTACCACTTGCTTCAAGCCTCCCAATTGCCATGTCAAACCTCTAACCCACCATGTCCTAGCAAACCGTTGATTGGCTATGTTACCGCTTTGCTCAGCCCCTCTTATAGCGTTGCTAGTTGCAGGTGAAGATTGAAGGCCGTTCCTTGTTGGAACATCTTTATTTACTTGTTGGGATATCATTATATTGCCATGTTATCTTAATGCATCTATATACTTGGTAAAGGGTGGAAGGCTCGGCCTCTCGCCTAGTGTTTTGTTCCACTCTTGCCGCCCTAGTTTCCGTCATATCGGTGTTATGTTCCCGGATTTTGCGTTCCTTACGCGGTTGGGTTATAATGGGAACCCCTTGATAGTTCACCTTGATTAAAGCTTTTCCAGCAATGCCCAACCTTGGTTTTACCATTCGCCACCTAGCCTATTTTTCCCTTGGGTTTCCGGAGCCCGAGGGTCATCTTATTTTAACCCCCCCCCCGGGCCAGTGCTCCTCTGAGTGTTGGTCCGACCGAGTAGACTGCGGGGCCACCTCGGGGCAACTTGAGGGTTGGTTTTACTCGTAGGATGTCTCATCTGAGTGTGCCCTGAGAACGAGATATGTGCAGCTCCTATCGGGATTTGTCGGCACATTCGGGCGGTGTTGCTGGTCTTGTTTTAACCTGTCGAAGTGTCTTGAATTACCGAGATACCGAGTCTGATCGGAACGTCTTGGGAGGAGGTCTATTCCTTCGTTGACCGTGAGAGCTTGTCATGGGCTAAGTTGGGACTCCCCTGCAGGGATTTGAACTTTCGAAAGCCATGCCCGCGGTTATGGGCAGATGGGAATTTGTTAATGTCCGGTTGTAGATAACTTGAACCTTAATTAATTAAAATGAATCAACTGAGTGTGTTACCGTGATGGCCTCTTCTCGGCGGAGTCCGGGAAGTGGACACGGTGTTGGAGTAATGTTTGCGCAGGTTGTTCTCTAGTTTCTCGCTCGCGCTTTGCCTCCTCTTCTCGCTCTCTTTTGCGAATAAGTTAGCCACCATACTTGCTAGTCGCTTGCTGCAGCTCCACTTATATTTACCTTGCCATACCTATAAGCTTAAATAGTCTTGATCGCGAGGGTGCGAGATTGCTGAGTCCCTGTGGCTCACAGATTACTATTACACCAGATGCAGGGCCTGATGATTCCGCTCCAGGAGACGCGTATGAGCTCAAGTGGGAGTTCGACGAAGACTCTCAACGTTACTATGTTTCCTTTCCCGATGTTCAGTAGTGGTGCCCAGTTGGAGGTGATTGGGACCGTGTCGCTTGTTGGGTTATCTTTTATTTTGGCTCCGTAGTCAGGCCATGAGTGTTTGAATGATGTAATGTTATTTATGTACCTTGATTGACGTGGCGGGTGTAAGCCAACTATGTTATCTCCCCTTTATTATTCATATTACATGGGATGTTGTGAAGATTGCCTAACTTGCGACATATGCCTTCAATGCGATTATGCCTCTAAGTCGTGCCTCGACACGTGGGAGATATAGTCGCATCGAGGGTGTTACAAGTTGGTAATCAGAGCCTTCCCCGACCTTAGGAGCCCCATTGCTTGATCGTTTTTAGGGGCCGAGTTGTGTCTAGAAAAATGTTTTGAGTCTTTTAGGAATTATATATTGGAGAGTTTAGGAATTCTTTTTACTTCCCAGTCTCCTCATCGCTCTGGTAAGGCATCCTGACGTACAGTTTTGACTCTTCTCTTCTCAAATTTCACTAAAAAAATTTAGGATCACGCGGGTATCTTGGAATCGTTCCGATGGTTTTATGATGAGAACATTGTCTTGGTGCCTCCTGTCAGGGGTTTAGTGGAAGTGTCCCGGGGAGTTGAGCTCTGAGGTGTTGTCATCATAATTTTATCGTTGCAGTTCTGGAATACCTGAGTTCAGTACGCCGACATCGAAAATCTCTTTTATGCAGTTCGTTGGTGAGATAACCTCGACGCCACCCAGTACTGGGGCGGGAGTTCGGGAGTATCGCCATAACTTGTATAACGGATGCTTTTCGAAGGTTGAGGTAGATGGTTTCCGAAGGTTTCTTGGTTATGTGTTGAAGGATGGATACAGCTGGATATAGGATTTGCTAGTTTGGGTGAGATATTATGCTTCCCCTGTATCCCCAACACCTGATTGCATAACCGGAAAGGTTCGGGAGTTTCATAGGTGGGAATTCTAGTAGCTCTAGTTCTTCTTCCACGGATATTGGTTTGAGATTGGGATTTCTTACCGATTATTCGTTCTTGATCCGTACCTTGTTGATTTATTTCTCTACCTTAATTCTACGTGGCTTCTCAATTTATGGATATGTGACCATTTCAAGAGGAATGCATTCGTTCATTTTGTTCGGATGTGAAGACTATATGTTGCAATTTTCATTCCGTTGGATTCAGCTTCAATATTTCTTGTCAATGTGCTAATGGTGGTCAACCTCTTCAGGATGGCTCCTCCAACGCGCACGACTCCGAATCCTGATCCGCCACCACCTCCACCTCCTCCAGAGGCATGGCAAGCTGTGATGGCCGCAACCAATGCAAACACACAGTTGATCATGCAAATTCTTCAAGAGCGCAATCAAGGCAACCAAGGGAATCAAGGCAGCAATCAGAATCACTTTGCTACACTCAACCAGTTCCTTGCTAACGGGCCAAAGACTTTCAGCAATTGTGTTGAGGCAACCGATGCTGACGATTGGCTTGTGGATCTGTGCAAGCATTTCGAGTGCAGTAACGTCAGGCCTGAGGACTTTGTTAAGTTCGCTTCCTTCCAACTCAAAGATCAAGCTGCAGAATGGTTCCAGCAGTACAAGGATTCCAGAGGTGGACGTGTTATCACTTGGGATGATTTCCGTCGAGATTTCCGAGCTCATCATATTCCGCAGAGCGTGGTTGAAAGCAAGCATGAGGAATTCCGCAATCTGAAGCAAGGCTCTTTGTCTGTCTATGACTACAACAAGTTGTTCCAGAAGCTCGCCCGCTTTGCCAAGCAGGACGTCCCTGATGAGAAGAGCATGATATATCAGTTCAGGGGTGGTCTCAAAGAAGAAATTCAGCTAGCTCTTGTTCTCTTTGAGCCCTTGAGATACGATGAGTTCTACAACATGGCACTGAAGCAAGAGGCTGCTCAGTTGAGGTGTGATGCTTCCAAGAAGCGAGTCAGGGATGTTACTCTTTCTTCCTCTACTCAAGTGGCCAAGCAGCAGAAGTTTTGGCTTCCTCCTCCTCCATTCCATCAGCCGTATTAGCAGAAGAGCAAAGGTGGCAGTGGTTCTTCCCACCCACCCAACCCTGGCTTTCAGAACAAGACTTCGTCTCAACCTCCAAGATCGAGTGCTCCGTATCACCGTCCGCTTTCAGAGGTCACGTGCAACAAGTGCCAACAGAAGGGTCACTATGCCAACAAGTGTTTCAACCAGAGACGTCTTCCTCCTCCTCCTCCTCCTGTCAGATCGGCAAGTACAGCTGTGGTCAAGCATAACCCCAAGCACGCCAAGGTCAACTTGATGAATGCAGCTCAGGCAGAGGACTCGTCAGATGTGATCATGGGTAACCTTCCTGTTAACAATGTTCCTGCAAAAGTTCTTTTTGACACTAGTGCATCACATTCCTTTTTGTCATGCCCTTTTGCATCGAAGCACAATGTTGATACAGAGATTATGCCCAAAGTCATGCAAGTTGTTTCTCCCGGCAAGCTTTTGACTTCTAGTTTGGTTGCTCCCGATATCTCTATCACATTGGGTGATTACAAGTTTCTCTCTTCTCCGGTGGTTCTGGGTAACTCGGATATTGATCTTATTCTCGGAATGGATTGGCTTTCTAAGCACAAGGCCCAGCTTGATTGTGCAGCAGGCAGATTCAATTGACTCATTCGTCTGAGGATGTAATTGTCTTTGCCGCTAGTGATGATACCATCCGTCTGTTTTCTCTCGATGAGAAGGGTGAATTGGATGCTATCTCTCAAATTCCAGTCATTTGCGAATATCAAGATGTCTTTTCAGAAGAGCTTCCAGGAATGCCTCCGCACCGGCCAGTTGAATTCGTTATTGATCTTGAGCCTGGCACGGAACCTGTGTGCAAACGTCCTTACAAGCTCGGACCAGAAGAGTTGAAGGAGCTAAAGA
Source organism: Triticum aestivum (assembly GCF_018294505.1). Classification (NCBI taxonomy): domain Eukaryota; kingdom Viridiplantae; phylum Streptophyta; class Magnoliopsida; order Poales; family Poaceae; genus Triticum; species Triticum aestivum. The sequence continues at coordinate 100,511,649 of NC_057803.1, forward strand.
AGCAACTCGATATTCAAGAGAAAATGGGTCTCATCCGGCCTAGTTCTTCTCCGTGGGGTTGTGGTGTTCTTTTTGTGAAGAAGAAGGATGGAACGGACCGACTTTGTGTTGATTACCGTCCAGTGAACAAGAAGACCATCAAGAACAAATACCCACTTCCCAACATCAATGAGTTGTTCGAACAACTCAAAGGTGCTCGAGTATTCTCCAAGCTTGATCTCCATATGGGTTATCATCAAATTCGAATCCGTGAGCAAGATATTCCGAAGACGGCTTTCACGACAAGCTTTGGTTCATATGAATACACTGTCATGTCTTTTGGCCTCGTCAACGCTCCTCCGACGTTTTCTCGCATGATGAATTTCATCTTCAACGCCTACACCAATGACTTCCTTTTGGTCTATCTCGACGACATTCTGGTTTTCTTGAAGAACAAGGAAGATCATGCCAAGCACTTGCGTTTGGTTCTTGATAAGCTCAGAGAACATCAGTTCTACGCCAAGTTCTCCAAGTGTGAATTTTGGCTTGATGAGGTTCTTTATCTTGGTCATATCATCTCTGCCAAGGGCATTGCCGTGAATCCTGAGAAGGTGTCTGCAATTGGGAATTGGGAACCTCCTCAGAACGTGAAGCAACTCCGCAGTTTTCTCGGTCTCGCAAGCTATTGCCGAAGATTCGTTGAAAACTTTTCTAAGATCGCGAGGCCTCTCTCAAATCTTCTCCAGAAGCACGTCAAGTACGTTTGGTCTCCGGAGTGTGACATTGCTTTCAACACTTTGAAAGAGAAATTGATCACTGCTCCAGTTCTGACTCCGCCTGATGAATCCAAGCCGTACGAGGTCTTTTGTGATGCCTCTCTCCAAGGTCTTGGCGCAGTATTGATGCAAGAGAAGAAAGTTGTTGCTTATACCTCTCGCCAATTGAAGCCTAATGAGAAGAACTACCCCACTCATGATCTTGAGTTGGCGGCAGTTGTGCATGCTCTTTTGACTTGGAGACATCTTCTATTGGGAAGAAAAGTGGACATTTTCACTGATCACAAGAGTCTCAAGTACAACTTCACTCAGCCTAATCTCAACCTCAGGCAAACTCGATGGGTCGAAATGATTCAAGAGTATAATCCGAGTATCGAGTATACTCCAGGCAAGGCCAATGTGATTGCTGACGCATTGAGCAGAAAAGCTTACTGCAACAGTCTGATTCTTAAGCCTTATCAACCCGAGCTTTGTGAAGCTTTCCGCAAACTTAATCTGCAAGTTGTTCCTCAAGGTTTCCTCGCCGACCTTCAAGTCTCTCCTACCTTAGAAGACCAGATTCGCCAAGCTCAGCTTCTTGATGCTATGGTGAAAAAGGTGAAGATTGGGATTGCCAAGAGTCAGCCCAAGTACAAGTGCTACCGCCTTGATGACAAGGACACTCTCTTCTTTGAGGATCGTATTGTTGTACCCAAAGGTGAACTTCGTAAAGTGATCATGAACGAGGCTCACAATTCTCACCTCTCCATCCACCCTGGTAGCACGAAGATGTATCAGGACCTCAAGCAAGCTTATTGGTGGACTCGAATGAAGCGCGAGATCGCTCAATTCGTGAATGAATGTGATGTCTGCAGAAGAGTGAAGGCAGAACACCAAAGGCCAGCAGGTCTCCTCCAACCTCTTGCCATTCCAGAATGGAAGTTTGACCACATTGAAATGGACTTCGTGACTGGGTTTCCAAAGTCCAAGTGTGGCAATGATGCTATATTCGTTGTCATCGACAAACTCACCAAAGTGGTTCATTTTCTGCCTATCAAAGAGTCGATCACTGCAGCTCAATTGGCGGAACTCTATACCTCTCGTATTGTCTCTCTGCACGGTATTCCACAAGTGATCTCTTCAGACCGTGGCAGCATCTTTACCTCGAAGTTTTGGGATTCTTTCCAGAAGGCCATGGGCACCAACATCCGCTTCAGCACAGCTTTCCATCCTCAAACTAGCGGTCAAGTCGAGCGTGTCAACCAGATTCTTGAAGATATGCTCAGGGCTTGTGTGATCTCCTTCGGCATGAAATGGGAGGATTGTCTTCCTTATGCTGAATTCTCCTACAACAACAGTTTTCAAGCAAGTTCAGGCAAAGCCCCATTTGAAATTCTGTATGGCAGGAAGTGTCGTACCCCTCTCAACTGGTCTGAAACCGGTGAACGTCAGCTCTTGGGTAATGACTTAATCACAGAGGCAGAGGAAATGTGCAAAGTCATTCGTGATAACCTCAAAGCAGCCCAATCCCGTCAGAAGAGCTACTATGATAGTAAGCACCGTGATTTGGCTTTCGAGATCGGAGATCATGTTTACCTCCGCGTCTCTCCTATGAAAGGTACTCGTCGCTTCGGTATCAAAGGGAAGCTTGCCCCTAGATACGTGGGACCTTTCAAGATTGTCAGCAAGAGAGGCGACCTCGCCTATCAACTCGAGCTTCCTTCAAACTTTGCAAATGTTCATGACGTGTTCCATGTCTCTCAGCTTCGAAAGTGCTTCAAGACTCCTGACCGCACAGTCAACTTCGAGGACATTGAGCTCCAAGAAGATCTCTCTTATCGTGAGCACCCAGTTGCTATTCTTGAAGAGACTGAACGCAAGACTCGCAACAAGTCAATCAAATTTCTCAAAGTCAAGTGGTCACACCATTCCGACCGTGAAGCTACCTAGGAATGCGAGGATCACCTCCGTTCTGAGTACCCGGCGTTCTTTCAGTCCTAGATCTTGGGACGAGATCCTTTCGTAGTGGTGGAGTGTTGTAACACCCCGGATGTAACTTTCCCTTTTTGTACTCCAACTCTTGCCGTTTCCGGCGTTAAGTTATATTTATTATCTCGGGTTCGGGTTTTTGTCTCCGTGTGTTGTTGTCATTGTCATGCATCACATATCATGTCATCATGCGCATTGCATTTGCATACGTGTTCGTCTCATGCATTCGAGCATTTTCCCCGTTGTCCGTTTTGCATTCCGGCGCTTCGTTCTCCTCTGGTGGCCATTTCTAGCTTTCTTTCATGTGTGGGGATTAAACATTTCCGGATTGGACCGAGACTTGCCAAGCGGCCTTGGTTTACTACCGGTAGACCGCCTGTCAAGTTTCGTATCATTTGGACTTCGTTTGATACTCCAACGGTTAACCGAGGGACCGTAAAGGCCTCGTGTGTGTTGCAGCCCAACACCCCTCCAATTTGGCCCAAACCCACCAAACTCTACTCCATCATCTAGAGCATTCGATCACGATCACCTGGCCGAAAACTGCACCTTATTTGGACTCTCCTAGCTCCCTCTATGCCTATATATACCTCTCCCATTCCAAATCTCGGATCCCCTAGTCAAACCCTAAAAAAACCATCTCCGTCGCCGCCGGACGTGTCCGCACAAGCCGGACAACGTCCGGATCCGCCTCCGCCAACCGGGAGCCGCCACGTGGGTGCCCCGGACCACATCACCGCCACTTCCGCCGAGGCCCACTCGGGCCCGAGGCCGGCCCGCCCGCCGCCGATCCGGGCCAGAGGCCGCGCGCCTCGCCCGCGCCTTCTTCCCCGCAGTCGCGCCGCCTCCCCGCCGCCTGTGCACCGCCGCGCGCCGGCGCTGCGAGCCCCGCCGCCGTGCGCCATCTTCGGTGAGGCCGCCGCCCGCTGCCTCCTTCTCCGGCCGCCGCAGCCGCCGCGGGTCCCCGCCGCCGCCGCGCCGTGTCCGCCGCCCGGAGCCGCCGCCTCCTCGACGCCGGCAAGCTCCACCGCCGCCGGCCGCCCTCGCCCTCGTCCTCGCCTCTTCTTCTCTCCCGCCGACGAACCGAACCCCGGCTGCTACAGTGCTCGCGCCGCCGCCTCGCATTGCGTGTAGATCTGGAAACCCTAGATCGGAGGTTGAATTTTCTCAAAGTCCCAGAATTCCGATCCAAGTGCTCATGTTCGTGACTCCGTAACTTTGCATCCGTAGCTCCGATTCATGCATACAGCATATCAAAATGTTCATATCAGAGAGTACATCATTTCATTCCATTGCATCATTTTCATTTGAGTTCATCTTGATGCCCGAAATGCTGTTAGAAGAGGGCTACTTGAGATATTTGTCAGATCTGCTACTCCATTTAGCTTTTTGTCATTTTTGCCATGATTATTGTGTGCATGATATGCCCTGATGCTCTACATGTGTTTTGTTAAGGGTTTTGTCATCTTTCCATATGTTCATGTTGTTTCCTAGTGATCCGTGCCTCTTTTGAGGATGATCAGTAAGGATGTTTTGTTAATATTGTAGTGATCTATCCATCCATGCCTTTTTTTCAATTATGGAGCACCCTAGCTTGAGTCAATCGAGCTCTACTTTTGCTACTTTGTGAATCTGGGCAGATTGTCAACTTGTTTGCAATTTTGCCGGTGATGTTGTAGTTGGTCCGTGCATGCTATGCTATTGTTCTTGCCATGTCTAGCTTGCATTTTGTGCATTGTTGATGGATGTATGCTTGTCTTGCCATGACTTGCACCGTAGTGAGTGCATCGAGCTCGTAAACATGCCTACTTGAGTTATATTTCAGCATGTGCCAGTTTTCACTAAGTCTGAAAACTGATTATGTTTTTGCTATGTTCACGTGCTTGCAATTGTATTTTCTGATCCCTTTTGGCTCAAGGTCACTAAGGGACTTTTGTTAAGCTCTTTGAGTAGCTCCAGGCCATGCTTTACTTTGCCATGTTCAGGTCCTGTAACATGTAGTTTTGTGGCTCCGAAGAGGGCTACCTGATCTGAAATTCCAGACAAGTGTTAATTTCACTAAGTCTGAGATCTGTTTGCAATATGCATTTTTGCCATGCTTGTTTGAACCTGTTAATGGATGAATTGGCCGTAACTCAGTGCTAGACTTTTGTTAAGCATCTTGTGTGCATCCCTTCCATGTATTTTGTTGTCATGTTTGGGTGCTGTAGCATGTTCATTTCGTTGCATTTAGATGGCTACTTGCTGTAAATCACAGACCGGTGTCATTTTTGAATCGCTTGCCATTTCCAAACCGTAACTCCGATTCCGGCGTTCTTTATATCTTTTTCAAGCGATTTCATCTCATCTTTCCAGTGGAATACTTGGTTTTCCAAGTTGAGGCCAGGTTCATGCATTTCCTGCCATATCTTGCATTTCGCATCCCGCATAGCATACCATCTTTGCATTGCGTTGTTTGAGTTTGCACGTGGTTGATTGTATCCTTGTTGCTTGTTTGTCTTGTTTGGGTAGAGCTGGGAGACGAGTTCGCTAACGAGGAGCCCGTTGAGTTTGCTTTCGAGGATCCAGTCAATTCTGACAACTGTGCAGGCAAGATGATCATACCCTCGAAATCACTACTATCTTTGCTATGCTAGTTTGCTCGCTCTTTTGCTATGCCATTGCTACGATGCCTACCACTTGCCTTCAAGCCTCCCAATTGCCATGACAAACCTCTAACCCACCATGTCCTAGCAAACCGTTGATTGGCTATGTTACCGCTTTGCTCAGCCCCTCTTATAGCGTTGCTAGTTGCAGGTGAAGATTGAAGATCGTTCCTTGTTGGAACATCTTTTATTTACTTGTTGGGATATCATTATATTGCCATGTTATCTTAATGCATCTATATAGTTGGGAAAGGGTGGAAGGCTCGGCCTCTCGCCTAGTGTTTTGTTCCACTCTTGCTGCCCTAGTTTCCGTCATATCGGTGTTATGTTCCCGGATTTTGCGTTCCTTATGCGGTTGGGTTATAATGGGAACCCCTTGATAGTTCGCCTTGATTAAAGCTTTTCCAGCAATGCCCAACCTTGGTTTTACCATTCGCCACCTAGCCTATTTTTCCCTTCGGTTTCCGGAGCCCGAGGGTCATCTTATTTTAGCCCCCCCCCCCCCCCCCGGGCCAGTGCTCCTCTGAGTGTTGGTCCGACCGAGTAGACTGCGGGGCCACCTCAGGGCAACTTGAGGGTTGGTTTTACTCGTAGGATGTCTCATCTGAGTGTGCCCTGAGAACGAGATATGTGCAGCTCCTATCGGGATTTGTCGGCACATTCGGGCGGTGTTGATGGTCTTGTTTTAACCTGTCGAAGTGTCTTGAATTACCGAGATACCGAGCCTGATCGGAACGTCTTGGGAGGAGGTCTATTCCTTCGTTGAGCGTGAGAGCTTGTCATGGGCTAAGTTGGGACTCCCCTGCAGGGATTTGAACTTTCGAAAGCCGTGCCCGCGGTTATGGGCAGATGGGAATTTGTTAATGTCCGGTTGTAGATAACTTGAACTTTAATTAATTAAAATGAATCAACTGAGTGTGTTACCATGATGGCCCCTTCTCGGCGGAGTCCGGGAAGTGGACACGGTGTTGGAGTAATGTTTGCCCAGGTGGTTCTCTAGTTTCTTGCACGCGCTTTGCCTCCTCTTCTCGCTCTCTTTTGCGAATAAGTTAGCCACCATACTTGCTAGTCGTTTGCTGCAGCTCCACTTATATTTACCTTGCCATACCTATAAGCTTAAATAGTCTTGATCGCGAGGGTGCGAGATTGCTGAGTCCCTGTGGCTCACAGATTACTATTACACCAGATGCAGGGCCTGATGATTCCGCTCCAGGAGACGCGTATGAGCTCAAGTGGGAGTTCGACGAAGACTCTCAACGTTACTATGTTTCCTTTCCCGATGTTCAGTAGTGGTGCCTAGTTGGGGGTGATTGGGACCGTGTCGCTTGTTAGGTTATCTTTTATTTTGGCGTCGTAGTCGGGCCATGAGTGTTTGGATGATGTAATGTTATTTATGTACCTTGATTGACGTGGCGGGTGTAAGCCAACTATGTTATCTCCCCTTTATTATTCATATTACATGGGATGTTGTGAAGATTGCCTAACTTGCGACATATGCCTTCAATGCGATTATGCCTCTAAGTCGTGCCTCGACACGTGGGAGATATAGTCGCATCGAGGGTGTTACAGTTACAAGGTGTGAAATTGAGTAAGACTCAATCCCTGACCAATGCAGAAGATAGAGAGAAAATGAAAGATGTTCCCTATGCTTCAGCCATAGGCTCTATCATGTATGCAATGCTGTGTACCAGACCTGATGTGTGTCTTGCTATAAGTCTAGCAGGGAGGTACCAAAGTAATCCAGGAGTGGATCACTGGACAGCGGTCAAGAACATCCTGAAATACCTGAAAAGGACTAAGGATATGTTTCTCATATATGGAGGTGACAAAGAGCTCATCATAAATGGTTACGTTGATGCAAGCTTTGACACTGATCCGGACGATTCTAAATCGCAAACCGGATACGTGTTTACATTAAACGGTGGAGCTGTCAGTTGGTGCAGTTCTAAACAAAGCGTTATGGCGGGATCTACATGTGCAGTGGAGTACATAGCTGCTTCGGAAGCAGCAAACGAAGGAGTCTGGATGAAGGAGTTCATATCCGATCTAGGTGTCATACCTAGTGCATCAGGTCCAATGAAAATCTTTTGTGACAATACTGGTGCAATTGCCTTGGCAAAGGAATCCAGATTTCACAAAAGAACCAAGCACATCAAGAGACGCTTCAATTCCATCCGGGATCTAGTCCAGGGGGAGACATAGAGATTTGCAACATACATACGGATCTGAATATAGCAGACCCGTTGACTAAGCCTCTTCCACGAGCAAAACATGATCAGCACCAAAGCTCCATGGGTGTTAGAATCATTACTGTGTAATCTAGATTATTGACTCTAGTGCAAGTGGGAGACTGAAGGAAATATGCCCTAGAGGCGATAATAATGTTATTATTTTATTTCCTTATATCATGATAAATGTTTATTATTCATGCTAGAATTGTATTATCCGGAAACATAATACTTGTGTGAATACATAGACAAACCAAACGTCACTAGTATGCCTCTACTTGACTAGCTCGTTAATCGAAGATGGTTATGTTTCCTAACCATAGACATATGTTGTCATTTGATTAATGGGATCACATCATTAGGAGAATGATGTGATTGACATGACCCATTCCATTAGCTTAGCACCCGATCGTTTAATATGTTGCTATTGCTTTCTTCATGACTTATACATGTTCCTATGACTATGAGATTATGCAATTCCCGTTTGCTAGAGGAACACTTTGTGTGCTACCAAACGTCACAACGTAACTGGGTGATTATAAAGGAGCTCTACAGGTGTCTCCAAAGGTACATGTTGGGTTGGCGTGTTTCGAGATTAGGATTTGTCACTCCGATTGTCGGAGAGGTATCTCTGGGCCCTCTCGGTAATGCACATCACATAAGCCTTGCAAGCATTACAACTAATGAGTTAGTTGCAAGATGATGTATTACGAAATGAGTAAAGAGACTTGCCGGTAACGAGATTGAACTAGGTATTGAGATACCGACGATCGAATCTCGGGCAAGTAACATACCGATGACAAAGGGAACAACGTATGTTGTTATGCGGTCTGACCGATAAAGATCTTCGTAGAATATGTGGGAGCCAATATGAGCATCCAGGTTCCGCTATTGGTTATTGACCGGAGACGTGTCTCGGTCATGTCTACATTGTTCTCGAACCCGTAGGGTCCGCACGCTTAAGGTTTTGATGACAGTTATATTATGAGTTTATGCATTTTGATGTACCGAAGTTTTTTCGGAGTCCCGAATGTGATCACGGACATGACGAGGAGTCTCGAAATGGTCGAGACATAAAGATTGATATATTGGAAGCCTATATTTGGATATCGGAAGTGTTCCGGGTGAAATCGGGATTTTACCGGAGTACCGGGAGGTTACCGGAACCCCCCGGGAGGTATATGGGCCTTAGTGGGCTTTAGTGGAAGAGAGGAGAGGTGGCCAGGGCTGGACTGCGCGCCCCTCCCCCCCTAGTCCGAATAGGACAAGGAGAGGGGGGCGGCGCCCCCTTCCTTCTCTCTCTCCTCTTTCCCCCTCCCGAATCCTATTCCAACTAGGAAAGGGGGGAATCCTACTCCCGGTGGGAGTAGGACTCCTCCTGGCGCGCCCTCCTCCTAGCCGGCCGCACCTCCCCCTGCTCCTTTATATACGGGGGCAGGGGGCACCCCTAGAAACACAAGTTGATCCACGTGATCATATTCTTAGCCGTGTGCGGTGCCCCCTTCCACCATAATCCTCGATAATATTGTAGCGGTGCTTAGGCGAAGCCCTGCAACGGTAGTACATCAAGATCGTCATCACGCCGTCGTGCTGACGGAACTCTTCCCCAACACTTTGCTGGATCGGAGTCCGAGGATCGTCATCGAGCTGAACGTGTGCTAGAACTCGGAGGTGCCGTAGTTTCGGTGCTTGATCGGTTGGGCCGTGAAGACGTATGACTACATCAACCGTGTTGTGCTAACGCTTCTGTTGTCGGTCTACAAGGGTATGTAGATCACACTCTCCCCTCTCGTTGCTATGCATCACCATGATCTTGCGTGTGCGTAGGAAATTTTTTGAAATTACTACGTTCCCCAACAGTGCTATCGTACATCCACGTTGATGGAGACTCCCACGGAGGGTAACGGTTGCGCGAGTCCACGGAGGGCTCCACCCACGAAGGGTCCATGAAGAAACAACCTTGTCTATTCCATCACGGCCGTCGCCCACGAAGGACTTGCCTCACTAGCGGTAGATCTTCACAAAGTAGGCGATCTCCTTGCCCTTACAAACTCCTTGGTTCAACTCCACAATCTTGTCGGAGGCTCCCAAGTGACACCTAGCCAATCTAGGAGACACCACTCTCCAAGAAGTAACAAATGGTGTGTTGATGATGAACTCCTTGCTCTTGTGCTTCCAATGATAGTCTCCCCAACACTCAACTCTCTCCCACAGGATTTGGATTTGGTGGAAAGAAGATTTGAGTGGAAAGCAACTTGGGGAAGGCTAGAGATCAAGATTGATATGGTTGGAATGGAATATCTTGACCTCAACACAAGTGTAGGTGGTTCTCTCTCAGAAAATGTGTATTGGAAGTGTAGGTATGTTCTGATGGCTCTCTCCACGAATGAAGAGTGGGTGGAGGGGTATATATAGCCTCCACACAAAATCTAACCGTTACACACAATTTTCCAAACTCGGTGGGACCGAATGGTTAAACTTGGTCGGACCGATTCAGCAAACCTAGTGACTGTTAGGATTTTCGGTGGGACTGAGATGCAACTCGGTAGGACCGATAAGGTTAGGGTTAGGGCATAATGTAATCTCGCTGTGACCGATTACACAAACTCGGTAGGACCGATTTTGGTAATAAGCTAACCAGAGAGTTGGTCAGGTAAACTCGGTGGGACCGATTCGCTCATCTCAGTGAGACCTAAGTGTTACAAAAGGGAAACAGAGAGTTTACATTGCAATCTCAGTGGGACCGATCGCTCATCTCGGTAAGACCGAAACGTTACGAAGGAAAACAGAGAGATTACAATCCCATCTCGGTGAGATCGAGATCCCTATCGGTGAGACCGATTTGCCTAGGGTTTGTGGCAGTGGCTATGACATTTGAAACTCGGTGGCGCCGGATAGAAAGAATCGGTGGGGCCGAGATTGACTTTTGGTTTAGGTCATATGTGGATGTGGGAAGGTAGTTGAGGGTTTTGGAGCATATCACTAAGCATTTTGAGCAAGCAAGCCATTAAGCAACACCTCATCCCTCCTTGATAGTATTGACTTTTCCTATAGACTCAATGTGATCTTGGATCACTAAAATATAAAATGTAGAGTCTTGAGCTTCAAGCTTGAGCCAAACTTTTTGTCCTTAGAATTTTGAGGGATCCACTTTCCTCATCCATGCCATGCCATTCATTGAGCTTTTCCTGAAATATTAATCTTGGAATAATGTTAGCTCAATGAGCTATATGTTGTTAGGAATTACCAAAACCACCCAGGGATAGTTGCACTTTCAAGATCTATTCGATGTAACTCTTTTTGCGGTGTGTTTGTCGAGATCCGATGAATTGTGGGTTTATGATCAAGTCTATCTATGAACAATATTTGATTCTTCTCTGAAATATTTTATGCATGATTGGTTATCTTTGCAAGTCTCTTCGAATTATCAGTTTGGTTTGGCCTACTAGATTGATCGTTCTTGCAATGGGAGAAGTGCTTAGCTTTGGGTCCAATCTTGCGGTGCTCGATCCCAGTGACAGAAAGGGAAACGACACGTATTGTATTGTAGCCATCGAGGATAAAAATATGGGGTTTATATCATATTGCTTGAGTTTATCCCTCTACATCATGTCATCTTACCTAAGGCATTACTCTATTCTTATGAACTTAATACTCTAGATGCATGCTGGATAGCGGTCGATGTGTGGAGTAATAGTAGTAGATGCAGGCAGGAGTCGGTCTACTTGTCGCGGACGTGATGCCTATATACACGATCATGCCTAGATATTCTCATAATTATTCTCTTTTCTATTAATTGCTCAACAGTAATTCGTTCACCCACCGTAATACTTATGCTATCTTGAGAGAAGCCACTAGTGAAACCTATGGCCCCCGGGTCTATTTTCCATCATATAAGTTTCCAATCTATTTTACTTTGTAATCTTTACTTTCAATCTATATCATAAAAATACCAAAAATATTTATCTTATCATTATTATCTCTATCAGATCTCACTCTCGTAAGTGACCGTGAAGGGATTGACAACCCATTTATCGCGTTGGTTGCGAGGTTCTTATTTGTTTGTGTAGGTATGAGGGACTTGCGTGCGGCCTCCTACTGGATTGATACCTTGGTTCTCAAAAACTGAGGGAAATACTTATGCTACTTTGCTGCATCACCCTTTCCTCTTCAAGGGAAAACCAACGCAGTGCTCAAGAGGTACTCTTTGGACACAAAGTCCTTAATAAAGAGATAAGGCTCTAATACCAATTGAAAGGATCGATATAGTTGACTAGAGGGGGTGAATAGGCAACTAAAAAATTTTAGCTTTTCTTTACCAATTTAAACTTTGCATCACAGTAGGTTGTCTAGATATGCACCTAGGTGAGCAACCTATATGATGCAACAACAACAGGCACACAAGCTAGCAATGGATGCAACACAATGTAAGCTTGCACAAGTAAAGGTACAGAATAACCAAGAGTGGAGCCGGTGAAGACGACGATGTGTTACCGAAGTTCCTTCTCTTTGAAGGGAAGTACGTCTTCGTTGGAGCGGTGTCGAGGCACAATGCTCCCCAAGAAGCCACTAGGGCCACCGTATTCTCCTCACGCCCTCACACAATGCGAGATGTCGTGATTCCACTATTTGTGCTCTTGGAGGTGGCGACCGAACCTTTACAAACAAGGTTGGCGAAATCTCCACAACTTAATTGGAGGCTCCCAACGACACCACAAAGCTTCACCACAATGGAATATGGCTCCGCGGTGACCTCAACCGTCTAGGGTGCTCAAACACCCAAGAGTAACAACATCCGCAAGGGATTAGTGGGGGAATCAAATTTCTCGGGGCCTTCTCAACCAATCCCTAGAGTATCAACAAGTTTGATTGGCTAGGGAGAGAGATCGGGCAAAATGGAGCTTAGAGCAACAATGCAGCTTAAGGATGGAAGAGGTAGTCAACTCGGAGAAGAAGATTCCCCTTTTATGGTGATAGGACAAATCCAACCGTTATCCACTTACTCGGCCCGCGACGTGCGGTACTACCGCACCAGACATGCGGTACTACCGCAAGGCCCTGTGGTACTACCACGGGGCACAGCGGTACTACTGCATGCACGGCAGGAGCTAGACTAGCCCTGATGTGTTGACGCAAAGAGCGGTAGAACCACCGAAGCGGTACTACCGCTCCCCCTTGCGGTACTACCGCAAGGCAGGGTTTGTCTGGGCTGGGAAGGCACGGACAAATAAAAATACATGTGTGACTACTTCCGCTGAGAAACGATCTATGCAAAACTTCGACACGGTACTACCGCAAGAAGGCAGCGGTACTACCACGTAGGGAACGGATGTAAAAAATTACATCCGCCCCTACTTCCGCTTGTGCTGCTGTGCCTGGCTAGAGGCCACGGTATTACCGCGCCCGTGGAGCGGTACTACCGCAAGGGCCTGCGGTACTACCACAACCTCGGCCTATACTACCGTGGGCCATTGCGGTACTATGGCTCCCCTGAGCAGTACTACTGCATGGCACAGCACAACAAACACTACGAGTCCTTCATTTTGCAGAGACACGGATAAACGGTGGTTGCTCCAAAGGTGCAAGGGAAAGGGGGTGCAAAAGGAACAGACGTGAACATGATGATTCCACCCAAACCTTTCCAATGCGGATCCCCTCTTAATAGTACGACTTTCCTACAACTCAAATCCACCGAAAAGAAATGTAGGGAAAACTCCGTCTTCACTACACTCCGAGGAGCAACGAATCGTCTTGTGCCTAAATCATGGGATATCTGAAAAGCTCAATGCACACGATTAGTCCGCAAATGCATTGTCATCAATCACCAAAACCACTTAGGGATAAATATGCCCTTACACAATCTGTTGAAGATTCTGCTCGACCACTGAGCATGGCCTATGATGAAGAGGCACTCATGGGCACAACAGATGAGTCAAAAGCTCCAAATGCCAAGGGCCCAACGGTAGGCCCATCCATCGGCAAAAGAAAGAGATCCGAACAAAATCCAGACAAGCAAGAAGAAGATGCTCCGAAGAAAAGGAAAGGTGGAGGCAACCTTTCACAAATTCAACTCGGTATATCTCTCATGATAACTATAACATTGTTCCAGGAGAAACAACTCAAGAAAAGAGAAGGCGTATGCAAAAGATTCGACGTCACTGGGTATGCAAGTGGTTTAACTATGAAATGATTCATCCTCAGTATGCAAAGAACTTTGCCTTCCATCCTCCGTGGGGTGACTGTCATGAAATTTGCCATGTCCATGCAAGTGATCCCCAGGAAAGACCGCCACCTCCACCGAATGCTCATGAGTCACCTCTCAAGACTCCCGAATCCTATCCCGATGAACAGGCCAAGCGCTTGAAGAATGCTGAAAAGAGAGCAAAGAAGGCTGAAAAAGAACGAGCTCACGAAGAAGAAAATCGTCGACTGCTCAACGATGAGGTTGAGAAGAAAAAGGCCGAAGGAAAATCAGAATGGCACTCAAAGCGTAAACATGATCATAGATTTGTTGCTTTGAAGAAAAAGAGCGCGTCGAATAAGAGGTCGGTTGCACCAGATGATAAAAATGATGAAAGTGAATCCTCCGATCAAGATGATCCTCCACTCACAATGGAAGAAGTTGATGCAACTCTCTCCGAACAAGTGAACATCACTACTTCTACCGTACTGCCAGATCTTCGAGCTTGTGCAGTCCCAATAGCACCTCCGAAGAAGATCACTTTGAAGAGAAAAACACCTCGTACCACTGTCACTATGGTATACCATGTGGATACAACCCCTCATCCTGAGGCGATTAACATGAAAGATTTGGTGGTTGATGCTCCAATAAGCACAGCTCAGCCAGGAGAGAAAATTCCAAAACCAAAGGTGAAGAAAATCATAGCTCCTTCTGTCGAGCAAAGTGCTTCACGAGCTGATGTGCTGAAAGAAAAGGCTGCTAAATTTGCTCCCACCTTGACTCAACCATTGGCTTCTATGCCTCCAACTGAGCAAAATCCAATGCAAATTGCTCCTGTTGCACGGACTGATGACCACTCTGATGCCCCTCATTATTTCAATCAAGTGTTCAATACAGAGCAGCTCGACAAATTTATGGAAAACTTATTCGATGGAGAAGTAGCATCTTTACCGATCCCTCCTGAAGTTGTTACTCAAGCTTCTGATCCGGTTCAAGATATGAGAGAAGATTATGTTGAGATCAATAACCTCATGCCCAACTTAATGATCTTGATAACTGTATGAAAGCTGCAACCTCCAAGTTTGTCATCAAGCAACTTGAGGAATCATACGTGGATGTCAATCTTGCCTTAACTATCATTCGTAGGCGATTGAGATTTCCTTCTGATCTAGATCAAATCGTTTGCAAGATCTGCCTCAATCATCAATCCCAAGCCACTGGCTACAATGATATATCTTGTCAAAGGGCATGTTGATCAATCTTCTCAGCCGAAGAAGAAGAAGAAGAAGAAGAAGAAAATTGCGAAGAAGAAGAATGCTCCTCCTCCTCCTACGAAAGAAAAGTTACCAGAAGTTGTGCCACAGACGGAAAACTCACCGGAGCCTGCAATTCCCTCGCCAATTCATGAACCAATTACAGATGCTCCAACAACGCCAAGGCCAACTGAACCAGTGCCTATGGCCTCCCCTGTTCATGAAGCAAATCCTTCTCAGCCAAATGTATCAGAAGAAGGTGAAATTCCTCAGCCTAAGCATAAAGAGTCTCCAGCTCGTGTCGAACCAAATGAATTGGTTCCTCCCTCTACACCACAATTGTCTGCCGTAGAACATCCCCTTCAGTCCCCAGTGCCTGATAAAGCTTAGTGTCACCTGCAAAAGTGTGTGCTCCCTCTCCACTGCAAATTTTACTCGATACCGGGAAAATAACTTCAGATGTTGTTCCTTCTATAGTGAAATATGTTTCTGCTCATCATTTAGATTCGTTAGTTTGTGGCGATGAAGTGATTTCGGTTGAAGATGAGCTCAAATACCCATATCCTCATGAACAATTGCATTTATTCTCTATAGGCGGTGGAGTCAAATGGCCACTCTACAATCGGAACACTCATCCTCTTTTCTTTCAAGAGAGTCCATACAACAAGCCTCGCACGTCGGAATCTCCTCGGTTCTAGACTCAAGAATAGGCTATATATTACTCTCGGATCCTATATGACAGCCGCAAGATATTTCCTCATGAGTTACCAGACATCGCTGCTATGAAGAACATTGGATGCTTTAATCAGGTCTTGCTAGATATCGAAGATTTTGGCCTCACACATGTCTTTGCATTTCAGCATCCATGGAACAGAGAAATAAAACTTCAATTCTATGCCACTTTGTACATCTCTGGTGATGAATCTGATTGCACCAAGTGGATCATGGAATGGATAACCGAGGGGAAACATAGAAAATACTCTGCAATAGACTTTGTCTCACACTTTCATTTCCCTCAGTTCGAGCATGGCAAGACTGAAATTCGAGTACACAACATTGATGCCATTTTCGATGAAGATTTCCGTTGCACCATGGACCAAGAGAAAATTCGTGACTACAATGGTTCTCCCTTGCACGAGCATTTGACTCTTGATAAATCAGACTCTATACCACATGCTCACTTATACCATCGGACCTCTGGCCGGGATGAATTCCGACAATGTTATATCTCATGTTCTTAGAAACACCATTCATGCTATCCCCAAGGATATATCTTTGATGTCAAAGACATGTTTCTGCGTATACTGATGGACTCTGCTCAACATCCGAAAACCATGAAAGTCTTTGCGCCTTGGATTCAGAAAGTGGTTGATTATGCAATGCACACCGAATATTTGGCAAAAGTCAATCACAAAAGTTGCATTCCTCCCGTGTGTGATACGCTGTGAGTCATGGAAGATTTTTCTTCGGGCAAAGTACCAGTGTCCAACACTCCAGATTATCACAATACATTCGATGGGCCACGGCTCCCTCAGCATGATCGACAACCAACTAGTCAACCTCCTTCACACCTTGAAGTGAGTTTGCATACTCAACATCTGTTGTTGCAGCATATAGCTGAGGATCGCCGAGAGAAAGAACATCTGGCTGCCAAACTGAATTCCATCAACAATAGAATGAAAGTTGTGCACATGATTACAGCTAAAAATAAGAAGCGCCTATGGAAATTGCTTCGAAAGTTCTTCTCCAAGAAACAACTTCTTAACTCTGATCTCAAAGAACTCTATGAGTATATTGATCAAGGTTTCTCTAATGAAAATTTTCAAGATTGTATCACTCCACCTCTGACAGCTCGTCAGCCAACAACTGTTTTACTTCGGTTTCAACTGCACAAGTTGCTCGACGAATCATAAGCTACCTCACCAACCGAGAAACCAGCTGAAGGAAATGTGTTGTCTCGAAAGAATAAACAAGCTGATCCTAACGTGCCTTCATCTTCTTAGCCTCAAGCCAGTCTTGAAGGAACATCTACTGTTGCTGACGATGAAGATATACCAGCCACTTCTGAATCTAAAACATCTTCGGCCAGTTCTTCCGGAGACACCTCAGAGTGAATCAAGTTCACCTCTTTTGCACTCATGTTCTTCGTCACCTTTTTGACACTAGTTGACAAAAGGGGGAGAATTACATCGAGTTTCGATAGATTTGCTCTAATAGATTTGGTCTTTGTGTTTATTTGGTCTGATGTTATGAGACTTTTGAGCTCTATGCCTTAAAGACTATATGTGCTTTGATGTAAAACTTATGTGCTGTAATATTAATAACCCTGCCTGCTGCACTATTTCTCTCGAAGCATTTGTTTTGCAGGTGGAATTATTATCAGAAGTTATGAATGATTGCACTATAGTCTCGATGGATTATATATCATCAATGCGAATCATTGAAAAATCATCCACATACTTCAATGAATTGCAGAGAATTTTATCTCATATTTCTGACCCTGCATACATCTAGGGGGAGTATATTTCATCATTAAGCCAAGTAACACAAATTCACTCTTGTTCGATCAATTCTTTCACTTTTCTATCTTCACTTTGATGATTATCTGTTTTGTCAACAACCGTCCAAAAAGGGGGAGATTGTTGGTGTGATGATAGGCCCCTTATGTTTTGGAGTTTGTTGACATAAACAATATGAGACTTATGTGTTTGCTAGTGCACACAGAGTAACAGGTCCCCGGGAGATCGAGGAGTTTGATGCAAACGACGAAGATAATCTCCCTACGTTGCAGCAAAGGTTATCACCGAAGATGGTGTTAACAAGAGTGACCCCTAAAAATTGCTAAAGTTCAGGCAATTAGTTCGGTGTCTGTTCGAAGAAAATGAGTGTGCTCGAGGAGAAATGAAGACGAAGTGAAGACGTAGCATTTATTTCATTGTTCTTCTTCTTTCATTGAGTCATAGGACCACCGTACTATTAAGAGGGGTGTAGTGTTCGAACTTTGATTCTCGGATGCTAAACCCAAATCCTATGAAAGTTGTGAGAGAAATCTCTTTGTGTTTCGAGTAAATACTTGCCAGCAGGAGACTGTGATCTTCTTCGCTGCGAGAGATTTGTCTCAGACCGAGGAGTTAGCACTACTTGTTCCTCAAGTAATGTTGTGAATGTGTCGGTTGGCCATTGGCTGGACCGCGTGTTCAAAATGGTCATTTCCCATCTAGGAAGGCTGCGGCTATAAATAGCCACCCGCGCCGGCTTTGTCCGGTGGCTGCTCTGTTTGATTCTGAGAAGTTTGTTGAGCAAACCACTCTCTGAGTGATCTGAGTTTAAAATCCACCGAGAGAAAACCCCTAGAGCTGAAGAATTAGATAGTGGTTCAACATCACTCGAATCTAAGTCTAGTGCGCTCCACCTATTACTCTTGAGAGCTGCAAACTCTCTAGACGATTAGGTGTCAATTTCTTCAGAGACCAAGAGTGATTGTGGTTCTCGAAGAAGAAGTCTGTAAAGGTTCGGAGATCACCTTCAAGTATCTACCATGAGTAATCGGCATCGGTTGACGAATCGATTGTCGAGGAGAATAGGGTGGAGAGAGTTTATCTTCCGTGTTAAGTCACAACCCCTCCAACCATACGTAGTCCTTGTGCAGAAGGACGATCTGGTCGACCAAATTCCCTATCTCCATCGAGCACCACTGGTTATCTCTGTTATCCGTGTTTCCCGTTCGACATTTTTTCCATCATGTGATTTGTTTTGATGTATGTTTAATCTCCATTCGGTACTTAGTTTAGCTCGTTGTAGCTTGTTTTCATTTGTTTCCGATGCTGGGTTCTGGGAGTTTTTAGTTTTTCCGAAAAAAATTAAAACTCCCATTCACCCTCCCCTCTGGTAGACATACTTCATTCCTACAGACTGTGGTGGCAGGGCCTCCACTAGCTACCGTGGCAGGTGACGCATGTTGCTTGTCGGGCTTGTCATCACAATACTTTTGTCAATTCTATTCAAGGGCGGTCCTTACTATCAATACGTTTGTGTAAATATTCTAAAATGCCAAAAATTGGAGGCCTTCTCCTCGATGGCCAACCTGTCTTCTTTCTATCCTGGGGGTTGGAACAGGGAGATATCCCTCATTGATTGGTTCATTGCTCATAGAGCGTGGTTAATAATACAATCAACAATCGGTTATAAGGAGTTGTCATACATTTAATCTAATAGTCGGTTTGTATAATAGCGAGTATTAAAAATGTACTACTACTTTACTAATAGTTGACACATCTTATAATTTCACAAAGTATCTTGGATATAATTGCTATAGCCTGCTTTTATTCTACAACCTGCTTTCCTTCTCTTTCTTCTCTTCTCTTTTCTCCAACTAAGTAAAGATATAATATTTTACTCCTTATAGCATGCTTATGTCACCTTATTATACCCGCTCTTAGCAAAAGGACAGAATGCTAAAAATGGAAAGGCGCAAAAACGCTTACAACATCTACATCCGGGCACCTCAAATTCTCCATAACAACCGGGTGGATGGCTCGATCAGTGACCGGTGAAAAAAAGCGAGTCAAACGAGCGCCTCAAACCGGTCTCAAACGCCTAGACTGTCCAGTACCCCCTTATATCCAGACCAAATCTGGGGTAGATATGGGGCAACCTGGACGCGGCCGGGCACGTCCATTACGTCGAAACGAACAGTTCGATCCCAACAAAGCGTGACCAAATCCACTTCCGACCTACCACTTTTCACTTGCTCCTCCCTGCCGGACATCTGCTACCTCCGCCGCTACCCTTGCGCCGGATTTTGGCCTTCACTGTCGGACTGCATACTGCACCTATGAAGAAAAAGGAGTCGGGCAGCCATCAATGCTTCTTTTGTGAGGAGAAAATTCATATGACAGTCAATTACCTTTAGAAAGGGTGCACTGATGAATGATTTTTATCACTTAAATGATGCGGCTATTTAAACTGATCGCCTCGCTCCGAGATGGGAGTAAACACCCTACCCGCCGGGCCAACATGGACATTTACACTCCTACCCCCGAGGCAACTCTGTGTGGCTATTTAAACCGATCGCCTTGTTCCGAGATGAGACTAAACACTCTACCCGTCGGGCAAACACGTACATTTACACTCGTACCCATGGGGCAACACGGACAACTACATTGGAAATCTAGGTATGGACAACCCCGGACGTTAACACGAGTCGTCTACACTGAAACTGGTGTTTTCAAAATAGGGTTTGTGATTGCAAACGATAAAATTTAAGACCCGTCCAGTCACTGTGCGGTGCGAGGATGTTTGATGGATCAAATTTGCTGTCCGCCGCGGCAGCCGTAGATGCTCTTACGCTGTTGATCTACTGGGAGATATGGTTAGAACGGAATAGAAGAATCTTTAGGCTTTATGTGGTGGAGGAGGTTTGGGGAGGTTTGGGAGGGAAAATCCCCGTAAGGTTCAAAATCTTCAGAAATTCTTGTCAACCCATTTGATACATAAGGATTGAGCATGCCAATCCTTTCTGTTTTTCATGAATCTCCCTCAATCCATGTGGTACAGAAAATCCCCTAAGACATCCATGAAACTGGACGCTTGCTTTGATACTGTTGTAGGAGGTTTAATCAAATAGATGAGTTTATGAGAGGGAAGGATGAGTAGGAAATTAAAAGGATTGGATGAAAGAGAGGGATTAACCAAATTCCCTCGGACGCTCCTCCACTCCGGGGCTGTAAAACCTTTCGTGCAAAACCTTTCGTGTCAAACGAGGCCTTAAGCGCAAGGAGCTTCCTGTAGCGGTGTCACTCATCCGCATCCGAGACGAGGCAGCGACCTCCTCTGGCCGGCTGCCCAATTTCGTTCGACCCAGGCTGTGGCTGCGGCCACTGGCCGACGAGGAGGGCTGAGCAAAGCCCGCTCCAGTCGCATTTTTGAGTTTTCATTTTGAGTTAACCTGTACTTGCCCGACGCCGTTCTTCTTCAATGAAATCACAGCAGTTCTCCCGTTTCTTTGAAAAGAAATACTCGGATGTATTCGAAGGTGCGTACGAGTTCTGCTGCGTTTGCCAGAGTTTCTAGCTTCACCGTGCCACTACATGTGGACGCCCACAGTACAACACAAGAACAGAGTTTCCATGCTGCGGGAGCTCCGCAATGGCAGATTGGTCGACGGAATTAGAGGTGCATTCGACTTCAACACGGAAGTAAAATCGAAGTTCCAAAAGCAGTTAAGAGAGAACTGTGACTCGCTCGTTCAAATCAGCACAGAAGTTGATCACAGCAGTACATCACACTTTGGACTCGATGCTTGCATTACATGACTATAACTCTGGACACGGACGTTGAACACGCACCCAAATCCATCCACACGAGCAAAAGGCACAAAAGAGCGAGTTGAAACTCACAGCAGCGAACTGAACCTGAACCTTAATCTCAAGCAGCCTAGCCGGAGATCTGGATGGACTTAACCTCGGGCTTCTTGGCCCCCTCCTTGGGCACGGTGACGGTGAGCACGCCGTTGTCCATGGTCGCCTTGATCTGGTCCGCCTTGGCGTCCTCCGGGAGCCTGAACCGGCGCAGGAACTTGCCGCTGCTGCGCTCCACGCGGTGCCAGGTGTCAGTCTTCTCCTCCTGCTCCTTGTTCCGCTCGCCGCTGATCTGGAGCACGTTGCCGTCCTCCACCTCCACCTTCACTTCCTCCTTCTTCAGCCCCGGCACGTCCGCCTTGAACACGTGCGCCTCGGGCGTCTCCTTCCAGTCGATCCGCGCGCCGGCGAAGGCCGCGGTCTCGGAGCTGATGCGCGGGAACGAGGGGAAGAGGCTGCTGCTGCCGCCGGAGCCGAAGGGGAAGCCGTCGAAGGGGTCCCAGAGGTCAGGGGAGAAGGGGTCGAAGGCGTTGCCGCGGGGAATCAGCGACATGGCTGCTCGATTTGGGCGAGGACGAACTGCGATTAGGAAGCTCTCAAACTCAGGGGATGGATGCTTTTCTTTTCGTTGCTTCACTTTACCTGGGCCGTGAGGGAGGCCAGATTTTATAGTGTACCGGTGGAAGGCCGGTGATGGGTCTGGAGCGTGCTTGTCTATTCTGGAATGTGCTAGAAACTGCTGCTTTTGGAGCGTTGGGCCTATGGCTGGAACGTAACCGGCCCTGCTGCGGCAGATGAAATCGTCATCTGGTATTTTCTAGTGGATTCTCAAAAAAAAAAAAATCGGGTATCTTCCAGTTCTTTCTTGAGCCGACGGCAAGTTAGTCTTAAAAATTATCTTCTCTATTTGTTCAACAAAAATTCTCTCTTTTCTGTGATAAGCAATCCAAACAATTTTTAAAAAGTATTCTCTTTTCTGTCTAAAAAAAGCCACGTTTAAGATGATCTTGAAGTCCTTTGTTTTGGAAAAATATCTTTTGATGAAGACCATGTCAATATTCATTTTTATTAGGGAAAGCCATCATGACGCATTTTATTACTTCAAAAAATGTTTACATCATTCAACAAGAATTGTAGAATAAAGCTAGGGGCATCATCCCGTGAGAAACAAAACCTAACTAGTCCGTGCGCCACTACATTAGCTTCCCTATGACAATCCATAAAATTAACCAAACCAATATCTCGAGCAATTCCCGTGCACGATGCATAAATCGGAGTTGCTTGTTCATACCACTGACTTGTTCCAGATAATGCATCTATAACACCCATGCAATCAGACTCTACTTGAAGGCGATTACAGCCAACCTCATTTGCTAGCAGTAAACCATCTTCAAGGGCCATCGCCTCCATAGTTTGGGCAGAAGCAACATAGGAAATGAATCGAAAACGTCCAGCCAGGAAGGTACCTGAGGAGTCTCGGAGAACAGCACCATGTCAATGTTCTTGATGAAGTCTTGAACCATCTTATGTTCAACTACCTGGGTTGTTTTTCCTCATCTATAGTTGCAATTTTGAAATGTGTATTCTTGAAAAGATTGAAGAAAATGAGATGACCACATCCTCCGCCACCGGGCGGGAGTCTGCATCCCCGAGCCGCGACATGCCGGGCGGAGTCGCAGTAGCCGGCTGCAATGGAGGAAGCTTCTGCAAGGAGGATCATGACCGGCAGAGGCTCTCAGAGGTGAGCGGCCCACAGGAGAATGATTGGGGACTTGCGGGGCTTGCGGGTTAGCGCATGTCTTGTCGTGGTGTCCAATCTGGAAGCAATTTGAGCATCTGAAGGGCTGTGATACGCAGTCGTCTTGTGCTCGTCGTCGAGCCAACGAAAGCACATCCGCCCCATCCACCCAGACAGACGAGGTTCCAAAGAGGGGTTGGGGAAAGTCGTGCGCCACAGCCTATCGCGCGACCGGACACGCACCCATCCATCCTCATCATTGAGATCTCCAGCTAAGCCATTTGTGGTGGGATGGCCAGCTAAAGGCGGTGAAAAGACATTGAAGCAGCCCCCAGTCAGCCACACCTTTGAAATGCTGGCCATCCTTAGAACACGGTGGATTAGGCGAGTTGGCGGCGACACTCAAGCCCAAAGCATGCCCAGTAGGGTGTAACAACTTCGATGGCGTCTTTAGAACGAACTCCCACCGACCCTACAGAGGATCTTTGGGCGACCGGGGAAGAAGTGGTTTGATCTGGATCGGTGCGAGTTGCCATGAGAAGGGGCACGGGGAGGGCTGCAAGGTGAGTCAAAGGGGGTCCATACCTGCAGGGAGGGCACATGGGGGTGATGAAGACGACATTGACCAGGACGTGGTCGGGGCCGGAGTGTTTTACTACACTAACTTTTAGCCGGATCTAGCTGATCCCCTAAATGTAGCAGGGTATAATTTTGTTTTTTTTACTTATGCAATTACAACTGGTACGACCCGCTATAATAAAAACATTGAGGTTGTCGACGTTTCATCTGAAGCCGATGTTGTTCGAAAATACGAAGCATCTACACCGGAGTATCTCCGGCCAAGTAATGAAGATGAGGATACACTAGTTAATACTTGCATGCACGTTGATGCATCACACATAATTAATATAGGCCAAAAGGAGAAACATGTCCAGACTCAGGACAAGATGAGATTTATTAGTACTTCAGGACTTGACATGCGTACAATGATGCAAGAAATAAAGAGAGAGAAACATGAGATGGAAGCCAGCCTAGAATGCTATTCTGTTCCAATTGTAGGAGGCAAAATTCAGTCGGTGCATGCAACCAAGAATTATGGCTATTTACTTGGAGGTATAAAAGGAGTTAAAGAAAGATTTAAAGAAGGATTTATGTTCCTATTTTTACCACACAAGAAACATGTGCAGGAAGGAGATGTGCATGGTCATCTATCTCTCAAGGACTTGAATGGGGTCCACCTACAGTGAAGAAAAATACATGGTGTTTATTGCCGACATGTAAAAGGCAACTAATTAAATATAGTATAGAGTCCAGAATAGATTATAGTCTTAGTTTCCTTTTGACTTGTGCGTTGCATGTAGGGATAGATTAATTCTACGTGAGGGTCAAGTTGATTAGTCGGAGCAGCTATAAGTAGTAGAGGATGCGATCATGTAAAGGCAGATTATTCTTATAAATAGACACTGTGTTTTCAAGAGTAGACACCTGTATCATCTTTAGAAAATCTCTGTGTTGCGGTTTTTTTGTAAAAATTGTTTCGCGCGTGAGTACCATCTTTGAGATTAGTTTTCTTGTGCTGAGCCGCAAGGTTCAAATCCTCTATTTCGTGTATATCACGTGTGCGGGCGAGAGTTTGTTACTGCTTGTGGTGGAGTGTCGTAACTTCAAAAACTGAAAAATTAAGACGACCTGGGAAATTTGCATATTAATCGTCTGCTACAAGAATTTGTATTTTATCGCTCTTTGGTTAGAAATGAAAATTGTTTTCGTGAGCGTAAAAATTTCTGTTTTTCAGCAAGATCAAACAACTATCACCCAAAAAGATCCTAAAGGCTTTACTTGGCACGAACACTAATTAAAACATAGAAAACACAATCATAACAATAGCATAATTGTGCTAACGCTCAAGAACAAAAAGCAAAAAGCAAAAATAAATTTTATTCATTGGGTTGCCTCCCAACAAGCGCTATAGTTTTACGCCCTTAGCTAGGAATAAAGCAATGATTTAAGTTTTGTTATCTTTGTTCTGAGATTCATAAGATGCCCTCATGATTGATTCATATGGTGGCCTAATTTTTGTTCTACGAAAATGTTTCATACCCTTTCTTAGTGAAAATTAGAACTTAATATTGCCTTCTTTCATATCAATCACGGCACCGATAGTGCGTAAAAACGGTCTACCAAGAATAATTGGACAAGACGGATTGCAATCAATATCAAGACCAATCAAATTTATGGACACATAATTCCTATTTGCAAGAATAAGAACATCATTATTTCTTCCCATAGGCTTTTTAATAGTAGAATCCGCCAAGTGCAAATTTAAAGAGCATTCTTCAATATCGGTAAGACCAAGCACATCACATAAAGATTTCGAAATTGTAGAAACACCAGCACCTAAGTCACACAAAGCAAAACACTCATAATTTTTTATCTTGACTTTGATAGTAGGTTCCCATTCATTATGTAATTTTCTAGGAATTGAAACTTCTAATTCCAACTTTTCTTCTAAAGCTTTTATCATAGCATCGACAATATGTTTAGTGAAAACTTTATTTTGTTCATAAGAATGAGGTGAATTTATCATGGATTGCAACAAAGAAATACAATCAGTTAAAGATCAACTATCATAATTAAAGTCTTTGTAATCCAAAAGAGTGGGTACATCATTAGTTAAAGTTTTGACCTCTTCAAACCCACTTTTATCATTTTTCTCAACAAGATTTGCACCCTCTGAATTATCGGGACGCCTTCTAGATAAAGTTGACTCTTCGCCAGTCCCTTTTTCATCAATCTTAACTTTATTAAACAAGGAATCAATAGAAGAAACACCAATCATTTTAAGATCCTCGTCACTTTTACGAAAGTAATCACTAGAAAACATTTTTTTCTAAAAAAATCTCTTCTAGCTCTAAGCATAGCGGTTCTTTTCTTACTTTCATCCATAAAAACATAAGGAGCTTTAATTGATTCCTCAACTTTAGGCACAAAAAATTTCATCTTAAGATTTTCTACATCATGAGAAATTCTATCAACACTTCTAGACAAATCATCAATCTTCAACTTTTCTTCTATGGTAGTGTTGAGAATAATATTAAAGAATTATGGTAGTGTAATTTTCACAATGGCATACCGAAAGAGCTCCTTCTTCAATTTTTACTAGTAGGAGCTCTTTCGGTATGCCATTGTGAATAATTTGGCATGATATTATTAAGCAATTTTGTGGCTTCTACCAAAGTAATTTTCATAAAAGAACCACCCGCGGCAGAGTCTAAAATATTACGAGAAACAAAATTCAACCCCAAATAAAAATTTTGTATGATCATCCAACAATTTAACCCATGAGTTGGTCAATTACTTAGCATCATTCTCATCCTATCCCAAAATTATGCAACATGCTCATGTTCAAGTTGCTTGAAATTCATGATCTGGGTTCTAAGGTAAATATTTTTTGTGGGCGGAAAATACTTAGTGATAAAAGCGTCTTTGCACTTATTCCAAGAATCGATACTATTACGAGGCAAAGAAGAAAACCAAATTTTGCAGAATCACGCAAAGAAAAGGAAATAATTTCATCTTCACAATATCATTGTCCACATCTTTTTTCTTTTGCATATCGCATAATTCCACGAAGGTATTAAGATGGGACGCGGCATCCTCATTAGGAGTACCAGAAAATTGATTTTTCATAACAAGATTCAACAAAGCAGTATTAATATCACAAGACTCCGCACTAGTGGTGGGAGCAATCGGAGTGCCAATAAAATCATTGTTGTTGGTATTTGAGAAATCACAACTTGGTGTTCTCTTGAGCCATGATGACTATACAACAATATTGCACTCAAAAACAGATCTGACAAGAAAATGGCGAACGAAAAAGAAGGCGAATAAAACGGCAAATTTTTGTGAAGTGGGGGAGAGAAAAATGAGAGGCAAATGACAAATAATGTAAATTGCGATGAGATGAGATTTGTGATTAGGAACCTGGTAGATGTTGAAGATCCTCCCCGGCAACGGCGTCAGAAATTCCTTTTGATGCGGCTTGAAGCTACGTCGGTATTTCTCCAAAGAGGAAGGGATGATGCAGCACAGCGACGGTAGGTATTTCCCTCAGTGATGAAACCAGGGTTATCGAACCAGTAGCAGAACCAAGCAACAATACGTAAACGACTCCTGCACACAAATAACAAATATCGCAACCCGACATATTAAAGGGGTTGTCAATCCCTTTCGGGTAACGACGCCAGAAATTGGCAAACGGGCGTGAATAAATTGTAGTAGATTGATAGATCGAATGCCAAATAAAATAAATAAGAATAAATTACAACAAGGTATTTTTGTATATTTGGGTTATAGATCTAAAAATAAAAGTAAGGAAAATAGATCATAGGGGCGAATAATATGAGAAAGAGACCCGGGAGCCGTAGGTTTCACTAATGGCTTCTCTCGAGAAAAGTAGCAAACGATGGGTAAACAAATTACTGCTAGGCAATTGATAGAACTTCAAATAATCATGACGATATCCAGGCAATGATCATTATATAGGCATCACCAAGATTAGTAGAGCGATCCTGCCTGCATCTACTACTATTACTCCACACATCGACCGCTATCCAGCATGCATCTAGTGTATTAAGTTCATGGAGAAACAGAGTAATGCAATAAAACGATGGCATGATGTAGACAAGATCTATTTATGTAGAAACAGACCCCGTCGTTTTATCCTTAGTAGCAATGATACAAACATGTCGGTTCCCCTTCTATCACTGGGATCAAGCACCGTAAGATCGAACCCACTAGAAAGCACCTCTTCCCATTGCAAGATAAATAGATCAAGTTGGCCAAACAAAACCTAAATATCGAAGAAGAAATACGATGCTATGGGCAATCATGCATATAAGAGATCAAAGAAACTCAAATAAATTTCATGGATAAAAAGAGATAGATCTGATCATATACTCAAAGTTCATCGGATCCCAACAAACACACCGCAAAAAGAGTTACATCATATGGATATCCAATAGACCATTGTATTGAGAATCAAACGAGAGAAAGGAAGCCATCTAGCTACTAACTACGGACCCGAAGGTCTATAAAGAACTACTCACGCATCATTGGAGAGGCACCAATGAAAGTGGTGAACCCCTCCGTGATGGTGTCTAGATTAGATCTGGTGGTTCTGGACTCTGCGATAGCTGGAATTAATTTTTGTTGACTCCTCTAAGGTTTCTGAAATATTGCGGTATTTATAGAGTAAAGAGACGGTTCAGAGGGCACCCAAGGTGGGCACAACCCACCATGTGCTCCCCTTAGAGCAGCCCCCAGATGCTTCTTCGGTCCATTGGTTGTCTTCTGATCCTAAAAAATCCACTAAATGTTTTGCTACGTTTGGATTCCGTTTGGTATTGATTTTCCGCGATGTAAAAAACATGCAGAAAACAGCAACTGATACTTGACACTATGTCAATAGGTTAGTAAAAAAGATATATAATGACTATAAAATGGTTATAAAATATCCAAGATTGATCATACAACAGCATGAAACAATTAAAAATTATAAATACGTTGGAGACGTATCAGTGAGCAACAAAATTCAGACACACACATCACACACGATTCAGAGGAACAGATGTCACCTCAAAGCGACAAGATTTAGACACACATGACACAAGATTCAGACATACAACACACAAGATTCAGATAAACACACGGCGCCTCGGAGTAACAAGATTCAGACAGACAACACACAAGATTCAGCCAATTCACAACACAGAAGCAACATGATTCAAACCAAATTCACGGCACAGGAGCAACAAGACTCGGACACACACAACACACCTCGGACACACACACAACACACAAAAATCAGAGGAACACATGGTACCTTCGAGCAACGCGGGCAGAGAAGCAGCACCGGCGCTGTACTCCTTACTGTTCGTAGCAGTATGCTGGCCGCCGTAGCAGCAGCATCCCAACGTGACAGGGGTGGCCACGGCAGCACATAGCCTGCAACGCCTAGCGCATCACGGCATGGAACGCCGCGGGGGGCTTGGCGATAATGGAGTGCAGGCAGAAAGACTGGTTCCAGACCGGTTTGGGTCTTCTGCTAGCCATCACCCTGCTCGTCTCCTCCACGGCTAGTATCGATGATGACCAACGCGGCCGGCACAGTTGCTCGCCTTGCCATGCCCTGTTGCTGCAGTCCAGCGCAAGGCATCTCAACTTGTGTTGAGATGGCAAGATCATCGACGAGGTCGCCACCCTCGACAAGGAAACTTCACGTGAGTCACCGATCGGCTACAAAGAGGCATTTGCGCGAAGAAAACTAAGGGATGGATAGGCGCCAGAGTAAAATTTATCCTCCTCTACTCGGTTTAGTACTTCGGTTAGATGCAGTGTAGAGGAGTAAAACTGAGTTTATACTCCCTTACGGACGGATATGCGATCGGTTAAAAATGCCCTTATTATATTGTTCAAAATGCCCTTATTATTTTATTCGATCTACAAACTATGCTCTGGTACACAAAAGCCAGCACACAGTTTTTGAACAACTCACTGTCAGATAAAAAAACAGATCAGACACTTATACTTGCACACACAGATCAAGTATACTGTGTATTGAATTCTTCTTTAAGTACATTGTATTTACTTACTCTTTTCGTTTTAAAATATAATGCGTCCACGTTTTCAAGGTTTAATTTTGACCATAAATTTAATCAACGAGACCGACTACAACAGAAGCAAAAATTATATCATATATAATTTTTGCTTCCAACGCAGTCGGTTTCCGAGAGCCGAGAACACATTATATTTTGAAACGAATGGACTATTATACACTAGTAATAAGGGTGATTACAACTGGGATCAAAAACTTCAGGGTATGGACTTCAAGGATTTAACATCGGGGTTCATTTCTTTTGCGTCGTGCTTTATGTCCTCAGGTTCAAAACAGACTTCACTCGGTAGAAAAGTGCATAGAACTCAATATATAAACAGACTTCACTCGGTAGAAAAGTGCACAGAACTCAATATATGACGAGGCAGTCGAGGATGCGAACCCCCTGTCGAACATATACAGTCACCTGTGATTTCGATGCAGAAAAATGTCGAAACACGGGACGCACTTTGCTCTACCCTACTCTCAAGCATATATAGCAGTGAAAAAGGAAGTAGCAGTAGCACAAGATTGGCACGCGAAATACGCCGTACACTTCACAGGTAGCAGTCGAGGTAGGCGTGACGGTGCCTCCTGCGGAACTCGAGCAGGCTGCCGTACGTACGGTCGGCGACGCCCACGAACAGCGCCTCCGCGCCGTCGTCGGGGCTGAAGGACACGCCGG
Organism: Triticum aestivum; assembly: GCF_018294505.1. NCBI lineage: Eukaryota > Viridiplantae > Streptophyta > Magnoliopsida > Poales > Poaceae > Triticum > Triticum aestivum. The sequence continues at coordinate 100,542,116 of NC_057803.1, forward strand.
CGATCTCCCCGAACAGATCGATCTCCTGCGCGCGGGCGTACCCGGCCGCCACGTCGTAGACGCGGACGAAGTCCGCCGGCTCCGCCGCGGCCAGGAAGCGGCCGTCCGGCGAGAACCTGAGCCCCCTGACGGCGCCGATCCTCCCCTCCAGCACCGCGAACGCCTCGGACGGGTTGCGCACGTCCCACAGCCGGCACGTCCTGTCCTGGTTGCCCGTGGCCAGCACGCGCCCGTCCGGGTGCCACGCCGACGCGAACGAGTAGTCCGCGTGCCCGCGCAGGCTCGCGATTTCCTGACCCAACGCCACCACGGTGAGCAGCCATTGTACAGAAGTTCGAGCCGAATCGTAGCACATCTTCTCTGTTTACCTTGCCGGAGCCTGAATCGGCGATGAGGCAGTCGGAGCTATCACCGAGCACCGCGAGCAGCTTCCCGTCGGGGCTGACGGACATGTTCTGCACCATGAAGCATATGGCATGAGCAACCAAGACCGGCAGAGAACACCGCAGGCCTACCACCAGAAGCAGCGCAGGGTACTCACGTTGACGGACCACGCAAAGGGGAACTGGGTGAGCAGGCTGTACTTCTCCGTGTCAAAAGTTCTGACGACGCAGTCGTTGTTGGCAGCCATCACCCGGGTGGAGCCACTGTGCAACGAGACGATACGTGACGAACTCCGTTAGCAAATCATTTTGCATTCGGAACATAAATTGGTGCTGTATATAATGTGTTTGCTCACTTTGGTGATTTGTAGATCTCGACGGCGTTGGTGATGGACTTCTTGTTGCCGGCCAGGTTGGTACAGAACGCCACTCCGGGTTGATCAACATACTGACACAAACACACAATCGTCAGCTTAGACAAGAAGATCCAGAAGGAACAACATCCACAGGTCTGCACTGCGTGCCTACACCTCCTTACCTTGCATATCAACTCCCCATGGAAACCACCAGCCGCCAGGAGGTTGTCTTTCACCATCATGGTGCTGATCTGCACCCTTGACAAGGGCCGACCTCCCCGCATATCCTGCACAGTGTGGTCGCACAGTGGATCAGAGATTGATCGACATTCCGACGATCCAGGACTATCACATCGCTCTGTGGTAGATCACCTGATTTGGGCCTGCCACATTGGGCACTTCTTTTCCTCTCCGGAGTAGGGATGACCAATGCATCACAGAATAGTTCTGTGTCACGTACACATCATGCTTGGACGTAGCCCACAGGAGGTTCCTCAGCTGCACGTGGAAAAGTATACGGTCAGTGCATCTGTACCAGAATTATTCTTAAAACTCTGCAGAAATAGAATGATGCAAATGAGTGCCATTCCAAGTTTCCAACCCTAAAAAAATGAGTGCCATTCTAGTCAGTGGTTGCTACCGCACTAAATTCTACGATAACAAACAAGAACGCCGATGGAGGACACAACAGTAAGCTTCTGTTAAAATTCACTCGGGTAATTACAACTATGTGATGCTACTGTTAATCTAGATCTCCTTCAGGTTAGTATGGAGCTAGAGTTCTGCAACCAAAGTTCATATAAGTTGTTAGTCTGAACCCAGACTCAAGACTCGAGGTAAATTGATTAAAAAACTCCAGGTAAACCAGTCAGTTCATACGCATTAGCGCACCAGAACAGTTAAGGACCTCTCTGGTTCGCAGGATTGTAAAAACCCAGGAATAGGAAGAACACGGTAATGGAATGTCATGCCCACTCGAATCCTACACGATTTGAGTTAGTTTGATTGCATCAGGAAAAATAAAGTTTTTTTTTCAAGAGGTTGGAGTGGATGCTAGATTTCCTATGAAATGTATTACAAATGTTTCCTTAATAAAAAAAATCTATAGGATTCAATCTTACGAATCAACCAACCAACATAGTATCCAGTCCTCGAAAAATTGTATGAAATCCTTTGAATCAAAGAGGCCTTACAAGGTCAAGGCCTGCCATATAATATACATAAGTCGTAACAAGGAGATCCATTTGCGCACCATTTTCATAGCATTAGGTATCATCCAACAAAAATATAGTATTCAATAGTACTCCCTCTGTACATAAATATAAGAGGGTTTAGATCACTTCTCTTATATTTCTTTACAGAGGGAGTAACAGTGAACCATAAGACAGTATGTAATGTATCAATCCTCTTCTCTTCTCTTGTGTAACCTGCAAAAGGGAATTCAAGGAGATTCTTCTTTGCCTGTCGTAGAACTTTCAACCATACCCATCTTCTATGGCGATTCACGATAATGCCGCATTCTGGGGATCCTCGTCCACCTGCTTGTAGACCTGATATTGAAAGGACCGAATATTGCAGCTGCCCTATTATCACAGTTTAATTGCTGACACCAAAACTACAGATCCATCTTAGGACCCACCCACCATATGCCCTGCAACAAATGTTATGCATGTATACACACAGAGGAAACATGAATAACGCGGAGCACAACGGTGAGAAAAATTGAGAGCTGTTTACACAACTATACTACGCCAAGCACGTGTTGTTTGAGGTTGGAGCCTGTTAGTTTCATTTTTCCTCCTTTTTTTGCGGTGAAGAACCAATGTCATTTAGGAGTACTGGTTAGATCTGTACAAATTTGATATTTGTAGATTTAGGAAAAGTGAATTATGTCCGCGTGGCCAACAGCCTACCTATAGGCCAGATGACCAAACATACCCTAACAGTGACGAGGAATAAAAAACGTTTACCCATGAAACAGTGTTAATCAGGTTAATCATCCCTGTTAACAGACCAAAGAATTCCCTGACAGAGCTACTTTCGGCAAGTACAATAGCTACACACGAAGGCGAGCATGGAAACAGAAGAGGCGCGCCATGCATGACAAGATTTCATAATTTATGAACAGTGTGGTGACTGGTAAGTTAGCAAATACTAGTACTCCCTGCGATCCGATCCATATTACTTGTGCTGATTTAGTACAACTTCAGTACAAAGTTGTACCAATTTTCCAAATCGATGTCAGTTTGTCCATGCGAACAAACATAAATAATTTGTGGTGAAAATACAAAGGAAATAGGTTAAATCAATCTCGCAACAACTTTATGCGGGTGTCAAGTAGTCATATGCATGTGAGTGCCAAGGCCTGAAAGAGATTGGTACCTGAAAGTGCACTATTGTTGGCTTGACATGTCTTGTATTCAAGTGAAAATCGTAGAAGGCGTCTCTTGTCTCCGCTCGTTGGCATTCCTATAAACAAAATGATGGTTTTATGATGGTCAATTTCCCTCATGAACTATAAACTAGTCAATTCTCTTCTTTCTGATGAAAAGGCAGTTGCTTGAAAAAAGAATCCCTCCATCCGAGTTTTTTTTTTTTGCGAGAACTCCATCCGGGTTTGTTAGCCGACACGGATGTTAAGGTCTAAATTTGACTAACATAACATGTGTAATGTTCCATAAGAAATACTATGTTTACAAACTTTATTCAACGACGAATCTATAAACATATTTTTTTGCCGTGTAATACATGTTTTGCTAGTCAAATACTGTATAGAAGACAAAAAAGACCATACCTGACTAACACAAATGATAAACCAGCTGTTGCTTAACTGCTAAAAAGACTAATAAAGTGACAGCTATTGAAGATAACATAATTTACACACAAAAAGTGAGCAGTGCATCTTCTCACCTTTGCCAGTGCATCCCGCGGCCTAGCGAGGCTCTGGTAGTTCTTGTACTGTTTTAGCCTCATCTGACGGTACTGATCCCTGCTGTAGTTCAATCTCTCCCAGGGTATCTCCTGCATGTCCTTCCCTTGTCTGTACTCCAAGGCTGAAGTGTCGTTCATCTCAGTATTCTACGATCGGAAAAGGAAAAAACTGTTAGATCTTTCAACACCTTCACAGCGCTAGGCGTACAGCATCGCTCCTACTAGTAGAGAAGAAATTTGTGTAGTTTTTCCTCTGTCGTTCTAGCTAGCAGGTGATTGTGCTGCTCAGATTAGGCAGTGAACCAAAGAGGAGCCCGGCATCATACCAGCTGGTATTGGGAAGCGCCGCCGGAGGTTCGGAGCCCGTTGCCGCCGGCATCGTCGAACTCGAAGTCGTCGTAATCGTGGCCGGCGGCGACGAACTCCAAGTCGTCCTGCAGGTCGTGCGCCATCGGCGGACTGACTCGGAGTTGTAGAAGGGGCGAATCGAGCTTAAACAAAACCCCGACGAAACTGAATCAAGAGAGTATTTCTATCGGCCGGTTGGGTGGCAGGAATTGGGCGGAGTTGCGATCCTGAGCGGTGAGCAGAGCGGAGCAGAGTGGGGAAGCGTGATGGAGAAATGGTGAGCTTGGACGTCCCGGTGTTTATATAGGCGGCGGGTTGGGGCGGTGCAGGGTGGCGTTAACATGCGGATGGTCGCCGTTTACGACGGGCAGGCCCCGGCCGGAGAGTGTAACGGAGCTGTCTCTGCCTGAGGGGATGGACTGGACGGGGCACCAGGCATGCCTCCACGGAATCCACACGTCGTGTTGCATGGTTCCCCGCGTGCGCGGCTGTCGCGCCGCAGTCTGGACCTTTCAGGCGCTTGCCACGGGTCCACGACGCTTACCAGTTTGCCACGAGTCCACAATGCCTGCCCATTTTTAATACGGATCCCTACTCTGCCCAGTAGTACATCCGTCCGGATTTAACTTTAGTCAAGGAGAAAACATCCGTCCGGATTTAATAGTCACCTCAATTTCAAATCATATTTTAATCCTAATCTTAACTAATACTCTCTCTCCATCTCAAGATAAGTGTCTTAATTTTATACTAAGTTAGTACAAAATTTATTAAGTTTGAAACACTTATTTAAGACGGAGGAAGTAAAATATACTTCATCCATTTCTAAATATTTAACGTTTTAGAGATTTTAATGAACTATCACATACGAATTTATATACATATTTTAGAATGTAGATTCACTCATTTTGTTTTGTATATAGTCACTTGTTGAAATATTTAAAAAGACAAATATTTAAAAATGGAGTAAGTTTTTTTCGAAAAGAAGAATACCCCTTTATGATCACACAACCATCTTCATTATATTATTTAACAAATCTGACAAAACAAATACATGAATCAGTTTGAAGCCATCCTTTTGATGAACAATGTCGAACACACATCATCTAATCCGGAGCCTCGTCAAACGCCCCACGACGAGTTAATAACTAGTCTAGCCAACCCTCGGCATACACCGCATGCACACGCTCCTGAATCCGCCACTGCCATCGTTCATCCTTCCAACTTCAAGAGAGATCAACGCATTGATCTTGTCATGCCCAACTACCGTCAATGCCACCACGAGCCAGACAACACCATCATCCTGTGCGCATCCATCAACACACGTCCAACGCCGAGATCCCGTTGTGTCACACCACCGAGACCCGTCGTTGCCGACGTGGTAGATGTCACACCGCACAACCTTCTGATCTAGATTGCCGCCAATGCCAACCAAATGGTGTCCACAAGCCAACTATCTCCCAAGGCGGCCCCTTCAAGAAGGGAATGACGCCAAAGGTGCCATCATTGCCCACCTCAGTTAAGGCTTTCACCCACGAGACACCCGAACGCCGCTTGTCGTCTCCCCAACCAGAAGGCCAACCGTCGCGCCACGCGAACGGCCATGGTGGCCATCGTCGAGAGCCCACACGAGACCGCCATCCCGCATCCCAACATGCCGCGCAGATGCCCGCGGGGCCCCATTCCCACGGTACCAGTGTCGACGAAGCAGCGCAAGGCGCCGCCGCATCGGATCCGCAACCAAGATATCAAAGGGATCCCACATCCTCCGCCCTGGAGAAGAGCAGCGCCGCTGAAGCCCGACGATCCTAAAGGAAACGCGGCGCATGTCGGCGGGCAAGAAGCGCCAATGTGGGAGCTGCTGCTGGCGGCAGCTAGGTGACGGTGTCCTAGACTAGGGGGTACTAACCTAGTTGACCCATGCTCCTCGGGATGGGCTGGTAGGCCCTCATTTTTCTCAAGATGGACTCCGGGAGCCGCACCCCGGAGGCATGATCGAGACTGCATCTACCAAAGACTTGTCGTATACTCCAAGATTTCTCCTACCGCCTCCATGCCAAGATACCGACCTGGTAAACTCTAGATGCCCTACCTAGCGTGTATATAAGCCAGAGGGTTTAGCCAGTAGAAGGGACTTCAACGCAATCTCATTCATCTAGCCCTAGGGTTAGAACACATCTTACGATCTCGAAGTAGATCAACTCTGCATTCGATACATCTCCATCAATATAAACAAGAGCATGACGTAGGGTTTTACCTCCATCAAGAGGGCCCTAACCTGGGTAAATATCGTCTTCCTGTTCCTGTTACCCTCGATCCGAGATCCACAACTCAGGAACCCCTACCCCGAGGTTTGCCGGATTTCACACTGACAGTAGGGTTACAACCGGGTCGCACGCTTTGAAGTGACACAGGAGTCGAGGGGGGGGTGTTTTCTTCTCAACCACCCGAGTATGTAGCAAAAATAGTATCATTAGAAATTACATTCAAATACAAATTCAACAATATTTTATTTTATTGTTGCATGTACTAACATTTTGCTAGTCAAATATGTGGTCAAATTTTGACCCAAAAATTTATGGGGACTAATAACCCAGACGGAGGTAGTAGAGGCGTACGAACGACCTTCCCATGTCGTTTCCCTACAATTTTGCTGTTGATTGTTTGTTAATTTGTAAACGAGAGTGTTATCTGACGAATGTCAGCTAGAAAGGGGGTGGTAAGCGAACATTTTTATGGTAAGTTTACTTGATAAGGGATGGAAAATCCTGTCTTTTTTGCCGCAAAATCTCTCTTCTTCCCAGAATTTGTCATGTGTTTCTAAAGAAACTGCCAACCTCATACAACTAAACTTGCCAAAAACATTCGCAAATGCTAACCCCTCCTAGAGAACATTCGCCAACTATGTTCTTGGCTTCTCTTCTATGTCAAGAACATAACTTTTCATAGTCTTTCATGTTTTTGGCTTCAACAATTGTTATGACAACGCCCTTTACTTCAAGATGTCCAGTAGCAAAGTAGGATATTCTTCAGTATGTTTGCAACAATTGTTCTTGGCAAACATAAATCTGAGCAACACTACAAAAAGAATCCACAAGTAGTGGTTGGTGTCCGCACCTCCTAGAACTTCAAAGCCAAACCATAGTATTAAACTGCAAAAAATAATACAAAACTATGCAATGGAACTAAGACATCTACTTGCATTATTCGTCTGAAAAACCATACAAAACAATGATTTGACCAATCAACATTCAATATAGCACGAGGGTAGTATACGAATAATCCACAATACTAACTATAATGGTCTTCTCAACCTCAATAGAAGGCAGTTTCGACGGTAATGGTAAAATGGCAGTGGCAGTACAAAACACTTCGAAGTTGCAGCACCGCAACAAAGTTTGTGGTTACTGGTGCAACATTCGATGGCATGAATACACACAAATAAAATATAAACAACAATAAGATATGAGGAAAATGTGCTGCACCCAAGAAGTACAAAAGTTCTCTTACATAAACAGAGGTCATAGTATTGCTGCAAAAATGCTTCGAAAGCTAATCTAACTTTTATATACATATGAATCTGTTAGGCTAGTCATAGTGGACAGTAACTTAGACTAGTAACATATGTATGTTATTAGTCTATGTTACTACCTTCATAGTGGGAAGTGTCATAGGTGTAGTAACATGCATATATACATTTATTGCTTTGTAGACTCATTTTGCATTGGAAAACGCTATGTGATGGTAACATATTATGTTACTCCATTTGTCTCTCTCCTCTTTAATTGCATGACACATCATCTTTTTTGCTTATGTGGCATGTATGTTACTAGTTATGTTACTCTCACTATGACTAGCCTTAGTGTAATCGAGAGGAGAAGTAGAAGCAATATTTTATCAAACGCCCTATAGAGTACCATAGCCGGCTATAACAACTCTCACCCACATGTTTGTTTGTGCAAGAACATGATTCTACCAAGGAAACAACAAACAAGGCAAAGAAAATGTCTTCATGCCAACTAAGAAAAAGGAAAATGTCTACATTTTTTCTTTGCTCCTTATACTAGAAAAAAATGCATGAATGCAAGAACTCTAACACAACGACGCATATTAATGGTTCTATGCGGTAATGGGAACTTGATTGTTTCCACATCCCACAAGCCCCCCCCCCCCCCCTCAAGCTCATCAAGTCACCGTGACTGCACGGGCAAGCCACATGAGACCATTAGTGATTTTGGAAATAAAACATAAATTAAGTAAGGGATAGGTTAGCTAACCTGATTGTTTTTGAGCTCACCATTGATAACCCATAAGTATAGGGGATCGCAACAGCTTTCGAGGGTAGAGTATTCAATCCAAATTTATTGATTCGACACAAGGGGAGCCAAAGAATATTCTCAAGTATTAGCAGCTGAGTTGTCAATTCAACCACACCTGGAAACTTAGTATCTGCAGCAAAGCATTTAGTAGCAAAGTAATATGATAGTGATGGTAACGGTGACAAAATAGTAACGAAAGCAAAGTAATGTTTTTGGTATTTTGTAGTGATTGTAACAATAGCAACGGGAAAGTAAACAAGCGTAAAACAATATATGGAAAGCTCGTAGGCATCGGATCAATGATGGATAATTATGCCGGATGTGGTTCATCATGTAACAGTCATAACATAGGGTGACACAGAACTAGCTCCAATTCGTCAATGTAATGTAGGCATGTATTCCGAATATAGTCATACGTGCTTATGGAAAAGAACTTGCATGACATCTTTTGTCCTACCCTCCCGTGGCAGCGGGGTCCTAATGGAAACTAAGGGATATTAAGGCCTTCTTTTAATAGAGAACCGGAACAAAGAATTAGCACATAGTGAATACATGAACTCCTCAAACTACGGTAATCACCGGTAAGTATCCCGATTATTGTCACTTCGGGGTTAACGGATCATAACACATAATAGGTGACTATAGACTCGCAAGATAGGATCAAGAACTCTCATATATTGATGAAAACATAATAGGTTCAGATCTGAAATCATGGCACTCGGGCCCTAGTGACAAGCATTAAGCATAGCAAAGTCATAGCAACATCAATCTCAGAACATAGTGGATACTAGGGATCAAACCCTAACAAAACTAACTCGATTACATGATAAATCTCATCCAACCCATCACCGTCCAGCAAGCCTACGATGGAATTACTCAAGCACGACGGTGAACATCATGAAATTGGTGATGGAGGATGGTTTATGATGACGATGGCGACGGATTCCCCTCTCCGGAGCCCCGAACGGACTCCAGATCAGCCCTCCCGAGAGGTTTTAGGGCTTGGCGGCGGCTCCGTATCATAAAACGCGATGAAATCTTCTCTCCTATTTTTTTCTCCCCGAAAGCAGATATATAGAGTTGGAGTTGGAGTCGGGAGGTCTCCAGGGGGCCCACGAGGTAGGGGGCCACGCCCTAGGGGGGGCGCCCCCACCCTCGTGGACAGGGTGTGGCCTCCTGGTCTTCATCTTTGGCGAGGATTTTTTATTATTTATTGTAAGATATTTCGTGGAGTTTCAGGTCATTCCAAGAACTTTTGTTTTCTGCACATAAAACAACATCATGGCAATTCTGCTAAAAACAGCGTTAGTCCGGGTTAGTTCCATTCAAATTATACAAATTAGAGTCCAAAACATGGGCAAAAGTGTTTGGAAAAGTAGATACGACGGAGACGTATCAACTCCCCCAAGCTTAAACCCTTGCTTGTCCTCAAGCAATTCAGTTGACAAACTGAAAGAAATAAAGAAAAACTTTTACAAACTCTGTTTGTTCTTATTGTTGTAAATATGTCAAGCTAGCATTCAAATTTTCAGCAAAGATTATAACTAACCATATTTGCAATAATTCTCAGGTCTCATGATTACCCATATCAATAGTATAATCAACTAGCAAGCCATAATAATAAATCTTGGATGACAACACTTTCTCAAAACAATCATAATATGATATAACAAGATGGTATCTCGCTAGCCCTTTCTGAGACCGCAAAACATAAATGCAGAGCACCTTTAAAGACCAAGGACTGACTAGACATTGTAATTCATGGTAAAAGAGATCCAGTCATAGTCACACCCAATATAAATTAACAGTGATGAATGCAAATGACAGCTGCGCTCTCCAGCTAGTGCTTTTAATAAGAGGGTGATGACTCAACATAAAAGTAAATAGATAGGCCCTTCACAGAGGGAAGCAGGGATTTGTAGAGGTGCCAGAGCTCGATTTTGAAATAGAGATAATTAAAATTTTGAGCAGTATACTTTCATTGTCAATATAACAACCAAGAGATAGTGATATCTTCCATGCTACACACATTATAGGCGGTTCCCAAACAGAATGGTAAAGTTTATACTCCCCCTCCACCAACAAACATCAATCCATGGTTTGCTCGAAACAACGAGTGCCTCCAACATACAACAGGTCCCAGGGGGAGTTTTGTTTTGCAATTATTTTTGATTTAGTTTGCATAAAGCATGGGACTGGGCATCCCGGTGACCAGCCATTTTCTCGTGAGTGAGGAGCGGAGTCCACTCCTCTTGAGAATAACCCGCCTAGCATGGAAGATACCGACAGCCCTAGTTGATACATGAGCTATTCGAGCATACAAAACGGGATGATTATTTGAAGGTTTAGAGTTTGGCACATACAAATTTACTTGGAACGGCAGGTAGATACCGCATATAGGAAGGTATAGTGGACTCATCTGGAATAACTTTGGGGTTTAAGGGATCGGATGCACAAGTAGTATTCCCGCTTAGTACAGGTGAAGGCTAGCAAAAGACTGGGAAGCGACCAACTAGAGAGCGACAACAGCCATGTACATGCATTAAAATTAATAAATATTGGATGCAAGCATGAGTAGGATATAATCCACCATGAACATAAATATCGTGAAGGCTATGTTGATTTGTTTCAACTACATGCGTGAACATGTGCCAAGTCAAGTCACTTAAATCATTCAAAGGAGGATGCCACCCAATCATACCACATCATAACCATATTAATAGCATGTTGGCATGCAAGGTAAACCATTATAACTCATAGCTAATCAAGCATGGCACAAGCAACTATGATCTCTAATTGTCATTGCAAACATGTTTATTCATAACAAGCTGAATCAAGAACGATGAACTCATCATTTTACAAAAACAAAAGAGGTCGAGTTCGTACCAACTTTTCTCATCTCAGTCAGTCCATCATATAACATCATAATTGCCTTTCACTTGCACGACCGCCCGATGTGAATAATAATAAGAGTGCGCGTGCATTGGACTAAGCTGGAATCTGTGAGCATTTAATAAACAGGAGAAGACAAAGCAATATGGGCTCTTGGTTAAATCAACAATAAAGCATATAAGAGCCACTTCAACAATTTAATCATGGTCTTCTTCTACTGACCCCCAAAGAAAGAAAAGAAATAAAACTATTTACACGGGAAAGCTCCCAATAAGCAAAAGAAGAACGAAAAATATTTTTGGGTTTTCTTTTTAATAACTACTACAAGCATGGAAAGTAAATTAATTAAAAGCTACAACTAATTTTTTTGGTTTTTTCTTAAGGTTTATCAAGCACACAAGAAGAAAGCATAAAAGGAAATAAACTAGTATGGATGATACAATGAAAAAGTATGAGCACCAACATCTAGCAATGAGTGTGTGTGAACATAAATGTAATGTCGGTGAGAAATACGTACTCCCCCAAGCTTAAGCTTTTGGCCTAAGTTGGTCTATGGCCACGGCTGGCCTGGCTGATATCCATATTAATAGTTGGGTCATACTGCGATGAGGAAGAAGAAGGCTCTGATTGAAGGAAATATGCCCTAGAGGCAATAATAAAGTTATTATTTATTTCCTTATATCATGATAAATGTTTATTATTCATGCTAGAATTGTATTAACCGGAAACATAATACATGTGTGAATACATAGACAAACAGAGTGTCACTAGTATGACTCTACTTGACTAGCTGGTTGATCAAAGATGGTTATGTTTCCTAACCATAGACATGAGTTGTCATTTGATTAACGGGATCACATCATTAGGAGAATGATGTGATTGACTTGACCCATTCTGTTAGCATAGCACTTGATCGTTTAGTTTGTTGCTATTGCTTTCTTCATGACTTATACATGTTCCTATGACTATAAGATTATGCAACTCCCATTTATCGGAGGAACACTTTGTGTGCTACCAAACGTCACAACGTAACTGGGTGATTATAAAGGTGCTCTACAGGTGTCTCCGAAGGTACTTGTTGGGTTGTCGTATTTCGAGGTTAGGATTTGTCACTTCGATTGTCGGAGAGGTATCTCTGGGCCCACTCGGTAATGCACATCACTATAAGCCTTGCAAGCATTGCAACTAATGAGTTAGTTGCAGGATGATGTGTTACCGAACGAGTAAAGAGACTTGCCGGTAACAAGATTGAACTAGGTATTGAGATACCGACGATCGAATCTCGGGCAAGTAACATACCGATGACAAAGGGAACAACATATGTTGTTATGCGGTTTAACCAATAAAGATCTTCATAGAATATGTAGGAGCCAATATGAGCATCCAGGTTCCGCTATTGGTTATTGACCGGAGACGTGTCTCGGTCATGTCTACATAGTTCTCGAACCCGTAGGGTCCGCACGCTTAAAGTTTGATGACAGTTATATTATGAGTTTATGTGTTTTGATGTACCGAAGGAGTTTGGAGTCCCGGATGAGATCGGGGACATGGCGAGGAGTCTCGAAATGGTCGAGATGTAAAGATCGATATATTGGATGACTATATTCGGACATCGAAAAGGTTCCGAGTGATTCGGGTATTTTCGGGAGTACCGGGGAGTTACGGGAATTCGTATTGGGCCTTAATGGGCCATACGGGAAAGGAGAGAAAGGACTCAAAGGGTGGCCGCACCCCTTTGTTGGTGAACGTAGCACAAATTCAAAATTTTCCTACATGTCACCAAGATCTATCTATGGAGTCATCTAGCAATGAGGGAGGAGTGGATCTACATACCCTTGTAGATCGCGCGCGGAAGCGTTCAAGAGAACGGGGTTGATGGAGTCGTACTCGTCGTGATTCAAATCACCGATGATCCTAGCGCCGAACGGACGGCACCTCCGCGTTCAACACACGTACGGAGCAGCGACGTCTCCTCCTTCTTGATCCAGCAAGGGGAAAGGAGAGGTTGATGGAGATCCAGCAGCACAACGGCGTGGTGGTGGAAGTAGCGGGATTAAAACAGGGCTTCGCCAAGCGCTGCGGGAGGAGGAAGGTGTGTCATGGGAGGGAGAGGGAGGCGCCAGGGCTTAGGTTAGGTTGCCCTCCCTTCCCCCCACTATATATAGGGCCAAGGGAGAGGGGGAGGGCGCAGCCTTGCCCCTTCCTCCAAGGAAGGGTGCGGCCAAGGGGGGGAGGAGTCCATCCTCCCCAAGGCACCTCCGAGGTGCCTTCCCCTTTTAGGACTCTCCCCTCCTCTTGTCCCTTTGGCGCATGGGCCTCTAGGGGCTGGTGCCCTTGGCCCATGTAGGCCAAGGCGCACCCCCTACAGCCCATGTGGCCCCCGGGGCAGGTGGCCCCACCCGGTGGACCCCCGGGACCCTTCCGGTGGTCCCGGTACAATACCGGTGACCCCGAAACTTGTCCCGATGGCCAAAATAGCACTTCCTATATATAATTCTTTACCTCCAGACCATTCCGGAACTCCTCGTGACGTCCGGGATCTCATCCGGGGCTCCGAACAACTTTCGGGTTACCGCATACTAATATCTCTATAACCCTAGCGTCACCGAACCTTAAGTGTGTAGACCCTACGGGTTCGGGAGACATGCAGACATGACCGAGATGACTCTCCGGTCAATAACCAACAGCGGGATCTGGATACCCATGTTGGCTCCCACATGTTCCACGATGATCTCATCGGCTGAACCACGATGTCAAGGACTTAATCAATCCCGTATACAATTCCCTTTGTCTAGCGGTACGATACTTGCCCGAGATTCGATCGTCGGTATCCCGATACCTTGTTCAATCTCGTTACCGGCAAGTCTCTTTACTCGTTCCGTAACACATCATCCCGCGATCAACTCCTTGATCACATTGTGCACATTATGATGATGTCCTACCGAGTGGGCCCAGAGATACCTCTCCGTTTACATGGAGTAACAAATCCCAGTCTCGATTCGTGCCAACCCAACAGACACTTTCGGAGATACCTATAGTGTACCTTTATAGCCACCCAGTTATGTTGTGACGTTTGGCACACCCAAAGCACTCCTACGGTATCCGGGAGTTGCACAATCTCATAATCTAAGGAAATGATACTTGACATTAAAAAAGCTTTAGCATACGAACTACATGATCTTGTGCTAGGCTTAGGATTGGGTCTTTGTCCATCACATCATTCTCCTAATGATGTGATCCCGTTATCAACGACATCCAATGTCCATGGTCAGGAAACCGTGACCATCTATTGATCAACGAGCTAGTCAACTAGAGGCTTACTAGGGACATGGTGTTGTCTATGTATCCACACATGTATCTGAGTTTCCTATCAATACAATTATAGCATCGATAATAAACGATTATCATGAACAAGGAAATATAATAATAACCAATTTATTATTGCCTCTAGGGCATATTTCCAACAGTCTCCCACTTGCACTAGAGTCAATAATCTAGTTCACATCGTCATGTGATTAACACTCACAGGTCACATCACCATGTGACCAACATCCAAAGAGTTTACTAGTGTCACCAAACTAGTTCACATCATCATGTGATTAAGACTCAATGAGTTCTGGGTTTGATCATGTTATGCTTCTGAGAGATGTTATAGTCAACGGGTCTGAATCTTTCAGATCCGTATGTACTTCACAAATCTCTATGTCATCTTGTAGATGCAACTACTACGCCATATTTGGAGCTATTCCAAATAACTGTTCTACTATACGAATCCAGTTATACTACTCAGAATAATCTGGATTAGTGTCAAAGTTTGCATCGGCGTAACCCTTTATGATGAACTCTTTTACCACCTCCATAATCGAGAAAATTCCTTAGTCCACTAGTTACTAAGGATAACTTTGACCGCTGTCCTGTGATCCATTCTTAGATCACTCTTGTACCCCTTGACTGACTCATGGCAAGGCACATTTCAGGTGCGGTACACAACATAGCATACTGTAGGGCCTATGTCTTAAGCATAGGGGACGACCTTCGTCCTTTCTCTCTATTCTGCCGTGGTCGAGCTTTAAGTCTTAACTTCATACCTTACATCTCAGGCAAGAACTCCTTCCTTGACTGATCCATCTTGAACACCTTCAAGATCATGTCAAGGTATGTGCTCATTTGAAAGTACTATTAAGCGTTTTGATCTATCCTTATAGATCTTAATGCTCAATACTCAAGTAGCCTAATCCAGGCTTTCCATTGAAAAATGCTTTCCAAATAACCCTATATGCTTTCCAGAAATTCTACGTCATTTCTGATCAACAATATGTCAACAACATACATTCATCAGAAATTCTATAGTGCTCCCACTCACTTCTTTGGAAATACAAGTTTCTCATAAACTTTGTATAAACCCAAAATCTTTGCTCATCGCATCAAAGCATACATTCCAACTCCGAGATGCTTACTCCAGTCCTTAGAAGGATTGCTGGAGCTTTGCATACTTATTAGCATCTTTCAGGATTGACAAAACCTTCCGGTTGTATCACATACAACCTTTCCTCAAGAAAATCGTCGAGGAAACAATGTTTTGACATCCTATCTGCAAGATTTCATAAATAATGCAGTAATCGCCAATATAATTCCAACAGACTCTTAGCATCGCTACGAGTGATAAAGTCTCATCGTAGTCAACTCCTTGAACTTGTCGGAAAACATCTTAACGACAAGTCGAGCTTTCTTAATGGTGATACTTACCATCATTGTCCGTCTTCCTTTAAAATCCATCTGTATTCAACAGCCTCACAACCATCGAGCTGTTCTGTCAAAGTCTACACTTTGTTTCCATACATGAATCCTCTCTCGGATTTTATGGCCTCGAGCCATTTATCGGAATCCGGGCCCACCATCGCTTCTCCATGGCTCGTAGGTTCATTGTTGTCTAGCAACATGACTTCCAAGACAGGATTACGTACCACTCTGAATTAGTACGCATCCTTGTCATCCCACGAGGTTTGGTAGTGACTTGATCTGAAGTTTCATGATCACTATCATAAGCTTCCACTTCAATTGGTGTAGGTGCCACAGGAACAACTTCCTATGCCCTGCCACACACTAGTTGAAGAGACAGTTCAATAACCTCATCAAGTCTCCACCATCCTCCCACTCAATTCTTTCGAGAGAAACTTTTCCTCGAGAAAGGACCCGATTCTAGAAACAATCCCTTATTGCTTTCGGATCTGAGACAGGAGGTATACCCAACTGTTTTGGGTGTCCTATGAAGATGCATTTATCCGCTTTGGGTTCGAACTTATCAGCCTGAAACTTTTTCGCATAAGCGTCGCAGCCCCAAACTTTTAAGAAATGACAGCTTAGGTTTCTCTAAACCATAGTTCATACGGTGTCATCTCATCGGAATTACGTGGTGCCCTATTTAAAGTGAATGTGGTTGTCTTTAATGCCTAACCCATAAACTATTGTGGTAATTCGATAAGAGACATCATGGTATGCATCATATCCAATAGGGTGCAGCTATGATGTTCGGACACACCATCACACTATGGTGTTCCAGGCTGTATTAGTTGTGAAACAATTTCCACAATGTCTTAATTCTGTGCCAAACTCGTAATTCAGATATTCATCTCTATGATCATATCTTAGATATTTTATCCTCTTGTCACGATGATCTTTCAACTTCACCCTGAAATTACTTGAACCTTTCAATAATTCAGACTCGTGATTCATCAAGTAAATATACTCAACATCTACTCAAATCATCTGTGAAGTAAGAACATAACGATATCCACTACACGCCTCAGCACTCATTGGACTGCACACATCAAAATGTATTACTTCCAACAAGTTGCTTTCTAGTTCCATTTTACTGAAAACGAGGCTTTCAGTCATCTTGCCCATGTGGTATGATTTGCATGTCTCAAGTGATTCAAAATCAAGTGAGTCCAAACGGTCCATTTGCATGGAGTTTCTTCATGCATATACACCAATAGACATGGTTCGTATGTCTCAAACTTTTCAAAAACGAGCGAGCCCAAAGATCCATCAACATGGAGCTTCTTCATGCGCTTTATACCGATATGACTTATGTGGCAGTGCCACAAGTAGGTGGTACTATCTTATATCTTTTGGCATGAACATGTGTATCACTACGATCGAGATTCAATAAACCATTCATTTAAGGTGTAAGACCATTGAAGGTATTATTCAAATAAACAGAGTAACCATTATTCTCCTTAAATGAATAATCGTATTGCGATAGACGTAATCCAATCATGTCTATGCTCAACGCAAACACCGAATAACAATTATTTAGGTTTTAATACCAATCTCGATGGTAGAGGGAGCGTACGATATTTGATCAACCTTGGAAATACTTCCAACACATATCGTCATCTCACCTTTTATCTAGTCTCCATTTATTCCGTAGCCTTTTGTTTCGAGTTACTAACACTTAGCAACCGAACCGGTATCTAATACCCTGGTGCTACTAGGAGTACTAGTAAAGTACACATTAACATAATGTATATCCAATATACTTCTATATACCTTGCCAGCCTTCTTATCTACCAAGTATCTAGGGTAATTCTGCTCCAGTGGCTGTTCCCTTTATTACAGAAGCACTTAGTCTCGGGTTTGGGTTCAACCTTGGGTTTCTTCACTAGAGCAGCAGCTGATTTGCCATTTCATGAAGTATCCCTTCTTGCCCTTGCCCTTCTTAAAACTAGTGGTTTCACTAACCATCAACAATTGATGCTCCTTCTTGATTTCTACTTTCGCGGTGTCAAACATCGCGAGTATTTCAAGGATCATCATATCTATCCCTGATATGTTATAGTTCATCACGAAGCTCTAGCAGCTTGGTGGTAATGACTTCGGAGAACCATCACTATTTCATCTGGAAGATCAACTCCCACTCGATTCAAATGATTGTTGTACTCAGACAATCTGAGCACAAGCTCAACAATTGAGCTTTTCTCCTTAGTTTGTAGGCTAAGAAAATCGTCGGAGGTCTTATACCTCTTGACGTGGGCACGAGCCTGAAATCCCAGTTTCAGCCCTCGAAACATCTCATATGTTTCGCGACGTTTCAAAAAAACGTCTTCGGTGCCTCAACTCTAAGCCGTTTAACTGAACTATCACGTAGTTATCAAAATGTGTATGTCAGATGTTCGCAACATCCACAGACAACGTTCGAGGTTCAGCACACTAAGCGGTGCATTAAGGACATAAGCCTTCTATGAAGCAATGAGGACAAACCTCAGTTTACGGACCTAGTCCGCATAATTACTACTATCAACTTTCAACTAAATTTTCTCTAGGAACATATCTAAACAGTAGAACTAAAGCGCGAGCTATGACATAATTTGCGAAGACCTTTTGACTATGTTCAGGATAATTAAGTTCACCTTATGAACTCCCACTCAGATAGACATCCCTCTAGTCATCTAAGTGATTACATGATCCGAGTCAACTAGGCCGTGTCCGATCATCACGTGAGACGGACTAGTCAACATCGGTGAACATCTTCATGTTGATCGTATCTACTATACGACTCATGCTCGACCTTTCGGTCTCTTGTGTTCCGAGGTCATGTCTGTACATGCTAGGCTCGTCAAGTCAACCTAAGTGTTTCGCGTGTGTAAATCTGTCTTACACCCGTTGTATGTGAATGTTAGAATCTATCACACCCGATCATCACGTGGTGCTTCGAAACAACGAACTGTCGCAACGGTGCACAGTTAGGGGGAACACTTTCTTCAAATTATTATGAGGGATCATCTTATTTACTACCGTCGTTCTAAGTAAACAAGATGCAAAAACATGATAAACATCACATGCAATCAAATAGTGACATGATATGGCCAATATCATATTGCTCCTTTTGATCTTCATCTTCGGGGCTCCATGATCATCATCGTCACCGACATGACACCATGATCTCCATCATCATGATCTCCATCATCGTGTCTCCATGAAGTTGTCTCGCCAACTATTACTTCTACTTCTATGGCTACCGGTTAGTAATAAAGTAAAGTAATTACATGACGTTTATGTTGACACGCTGGTCATAAATAAATAAAGACAACTCCTATGGCTCCTGCCGGTTGTCATACTCATCGACATGCAAGTCATGATTCCTATTACAAGAACATGATCAATCTCATACATCACATATATCATTCATCACATCCTTTTGGCCATATCACATCACATAGCATACCCTGCAAAAACAAGTTAGACGTCCTCTAATTGTTGTTTGCATGCTTTACGTGGCTGCTATGGGTTTCTAGCAAGAACGTTTCTTACCTACGCAAAAACCACAACGTGATATGCCAATTGCTATTTACCCTTCATAAGGACCCTTTTCATCGAATCCGATCCGACTAAAATGGGAGAGACAGACACCCGCTAGCCACCTTATGCAAGTAGTGCATGTCAGTCGGTGGAACCAGTCTCACGTAAGAGTACGTGTAAGGTCGGTCCGGGCCACTTCATCCCACAATACCGCCGAATCAAGATTGGACTAGTAACAGTAAGCATATTGAACAATATCAACGCCCACAACTACTTTGTGTTCTACTCGTGCATAGAAACTACGCATAGACCTAGCTCATGATGCCACTGTTGGTGAACGTAGCACAAATTCAAAATTTTCCTACGTGTCACCAAGATCTATCTATGGAGTCATCTAGCAACGAGGGAGGAGTGGATCTACATACCCTTGTAGATCGCGCGCGGAAGCGTTCAAGAGAACGGGGTTGATGGAGTCGTACTCGTCGTGATTCAAATCACCGATGATCCTAGCGCCGAACGGACGACACCTCCGCGTTCAACACACGTACGGAGCAGCGACGTCTCCTCCTTCTTGATCCAGCAAGGGGAAAGGAGAGGTTGATGGAGATCCAGCAGCACGACGGCGTGGTGGTGTAAGTAGCGGGATTCCAACAGGGCTTCGCCAAGCGCTGCGGGAGGAGGAAGGTGTGTCATCGGAGGGAGAGGGAGGCGCCAGGGCTTAGGTTAGGTTTGTTGGGGAACATAGTAATTTCAAAATTTTCCTACGCACATGCAAGATCATGGTGATGCATAGCAACGAGGGGAGAGTATGATATACGTACCCTTGTAGATCGCAACGGAAGCGTTGACACAACGTAGAGGAAGTAGTCGTACGTCTTCTTTCCGATCTGACCGATCCAAGTACCGTTACTCCGGCACCTCCGAGTTCTTAGCACACGTATAGCTCGATGACGATCCCCGGGCTCCGATCCAGCAAAGCTTTGGGGAGGAGTTCCGTCAGCACGACGGCGTGGTGACGATCTTGATGTTCTACCGTCGCAGGGCTTCGCCTAAGCACCGCTACGATATGACCGAGGTGGAATATGGTGGAAGGGGGCACCGCACACGGCTAAGGAACGATCACGAAGATCAACTTGTGTGTCTAGAGGTGCCCCCTGCCTCCGTATATAAAGGAGCCAAGGGGGAGAGGTGCGCCGGCCAGGAGGAGGGCGCAGGAGGAGTCCTACTCCTACCGGGAGTAGGACTCCCCCCCCCAATCCTATTCCAACTAGGATTCCCAAGGGGGAAAGAGGGAGAGGGGTGGCCGGCCACCTCTCCTAGTCCTAATAGGACTAGGGGAGGGGGGAGGCGCGCAGCCCTTATGGGCATCCCTTTCACCTTTCCACTAAGGCCCAATAAGGCCCATATGACTCCCGGGGGGTTCCGGTAACCTCCCGGTAATCCGGTAAAGTCCTGATTTCACCCGCAACACTTCCGATGTCCAAATATAGGCTTCCAATATATCAATCTTTATGTCTCGACCATTTCGAGACTCCTCGTCATGTCCGTGATCACATCCGGGACTCCGAACAACCTTCGGTACATCAAAATGCATAAACTCATAATAACTGTCATCGTAACGTTAAGCGTGCGGACCCTACGGTTCGAGAACAATGTAGACATGACCGAGACACGTCTCCGGTCAATAACCAATAGCGGGACCTGGATGCCCATATTGCTTCCTACATATTCTATGAAGATCTTTATCGGTCAGACCGCATAACAACATACGTTGTTCCCTTTGTCATTGGTATGTTACTTGCCCGAGATTCGATCGTCGGTATCCAATACCTAGTTCAATCTCGTTACCGGCAAGTCTCTTTACTCGTTCCGTAATACATCATCTCACAACTACCATATTAGTTGTAATGCTTGCAAGGCTTATGTGATGTGCATTACCAAGAGGGCCCAGAGATACCTCTCCGACAATCGGAGTGACAAAACCTAATCTCGAAATACGCCAACCCAACATGTACCATTGGAGACACCTGTAGTACTCATTTATAATCACCCAGTTACGTTGTGACGTTTGGTAGTACCCAAAGTGTTCCTCCGGTAAACGGGAGTTGCATAATCTCATAGTTATAGGAACATGTATAAGTCATGAAGATAGCAATAGCAACATACTAAACGATCGGGTGCTAAGCTAATGGAATGGGTCATGTCAATCAGATCATTCAGCTAATGATGTGACCTTGTTAATCAAATAACAACTCATTGTTCATGGTTAGGAAACATAACCATCTTTGATTAACGAGCTAGTCAAGTAGAGGCATACTAGTGACACTTTGTTTGTCTATTTATTCACACATGTATTATGTTTCCGGTTAATACAATTCTAGCATGAATAATAAACATTTATCATGATTATAAGGAAATAAATAATATCTTTATTATTGACTCTAGGGCATATTTCCTTCAGTCTCCCACTTGCACTAGAGTCAATAATCTAGATTACACTGTAATGATTCTAACACCCATGGAGCCTTGGTGTTGATCATGTTTTGCTCGTGGAAGAGGCTTAGTCAACGGGTATGCAACATTCAGATCCGTATGTATCTTGCAAATCTCTATGTCTCCCACCTGGACTAGATCCCGGATGGAGTTGAAGCGTCTCTTGATGTGCTTGGTCCTTTTGTGAAATCTGGATTCTTTTGCCAAGGCAATTGCACCAGTATTGTCACAAAAGATTTTCATTGGACCTGATGCACTAGGTATGACACCTAGATCGGATATGAACTCCTTCATCCAGACTCCTTCGTTTGCTGCTTCCGAAGCAGCTATGTACTCCGCTTCACATGTAGATCCCGCTACGACGCTTTGTTTAGAACTGCACCAACTGACAGCTCCACCGTTCAATGTAAACACGTATCCGGTTTGCGATTTAGAATCGTCCGGATCAGTGTCAAAGCTTGCATCAACGTAACCTTTTACGGTGAGCTCTTTGTCACCTCCATATACGAGAAACATATCCTTAGTCCTTTTCAGGTATTTCAGGATGTTCTTGACCGCTGTCCAGTGATCCACTCCTGGATTACTTTGGTACCTCCCTGCTAAACTTATAGCAAGGCACACATCAGGTCTGGTACATAGCATTGCATACATGATAGAGCCTATGGCTGAAGCATAGGGAACATCTTTCATTTTCTCTCTATCTTCTGCAGTGGTCGGGCATTGAGTCTGACTCAACTTCACACCTTGTAACACAGGCAAGAACCCTTTCTTTGCTTGATCCATTTTGAACCTTTTCAAAATCTTGTCAAGGTATGTGCTTTGTGAAAGTCCAATTAAGCGTCTTGATCTATCTCTATAGATCTTTATGCCTAATATGTAAGCAGCTTCACCGAGGTCTTTCATTGAAAAACTCTTATTCAAGTATCCCTTTATGCTATCCAGAAATTCTATATCATTTCCAATCAATAATATGTCATCCACATATAATATCAGAAATACTACAGAGCTCCCACTCACTTTCTTGTAAATACAGGCTTCTCCGAAAGTCTGTATAAACCCAAATGCTTTAATCACACTATCAAAGCATTTATTCCAACTCCGAGAGGCTTGCACCAGTCCATAAATGGATTGCTGGAGCTTGCACACTTTGTTAGCTCCCTTTGGATCAACAAAACCTTCTGGTTGTATCATATACAACTCTTCTTCCAGAAATCCATTCAGGAATGCAGTTTTGACATCCATCTGCCAAATTTCATAATTATAAAATGCGGCAATTGCTAACATGATTCGGACAGACTTAAGCATCGCTACGGGTGAGAAGGTCTCATTGTAGTCAACCCCTTGAACCTGTCGAAAACCTTTTGTGACAAGTCGAGATTTATAGACAGTAACATTACCGTCAGCGTCAGTCTTTTTCTTGAAGATCCATTTATTCTCAATTGCTTGCCGATCATCGGGCAAGTCAACCAAAGTCCATACTTTGTTCTCATACATGGATCCCATCTCAGATTTCATGGCTTCAAGCCACTTTGCGGAATCTGGGCTCACCATCGCTTCTTCATAGTTCGTAGGTTCATCATGATCTAGTAGCATGACTTCCAGAACTAGATTATCTGGTGCGGATCTTACTTTGGTTGATCTACGAGGTTCAGTAGTATCTTGTTCTGAAGTTCATGATCATTATCATTAACTTCCTCACTTATTGGTGTAGGTGTCGTAGAAACAGTTTTCTGTGATGTACTATTTTCCAACAAGGGAGCAGGTACAGTTACCTCGTCAAGTTCTACTTTCCTCCCACTCACTTCTTTCGAGAGAAACTCCTTCTCAAGAAAGTTTCCGAATTTAGCAACAAAAGTCTTGCCTTCGGATCTGTGATAGAAGGTGTATCCAATAGTTTCCTTTGGATATCCTATGAAGACACATTTCTCCGATTTGGGTTCGAGCTTATCAGGTTGAAGCTTTTTCACATAAGCATCGCAGCCCCAAACTTTCAGAAACGAAAACTTTGGTTTCTTGCCAAACCATAGTTCATAAGGCGTCGTCTCAACGGATTTTGATGGTGCCCTGTTTAACGTGAATGCGGCCGTCTCTAGAGCGTATCCCCAAAATGATAGCGGTAAATCAGTAAGAGACATCATAGATCGCACCATATCTAGTAAAGTACGATTACGACGTTCGGACACACCATTACGCTGTGGTGTTCCGGATGGCGTGAGTTGCGAAACTATTCCACAATTTTTCAAATGTACACCAAACTCGTAACTCAAATATTCTCCTCCACGATCAGATCGTAGAAACTTTATTTTCTTGTTATGATGATTTTCCACTTCACTCTGAAATTCTTTGAACTTTTCAAATGTTTCAGACTTATGTTTCATTAAGTAAATATAACCATATCTGCTTAAATCATCTGTGAAGGTGAGAAAATAACGATATCCGCCACGAGCCTCAGTATTCATTGGACCACACACATCTGTATGTATGATTTCCAACAAATCTGTTGCTCTCTCCATAGTACCGGAGAACGGTGTTTTAGTCATCTTGCCCATGAGGCACGGTTCGCAAGTACCAAGTGATTCAAAATCTAGTGGTTCCAAAAGTCCATCAGTATGGAGTTTCTTCATGCGCTTTACACCGATATGACCTAAACGGCAGTGCCACAAATAAGTTGCACCATCATTATCAACTCTGCATCTTTTGGCTTCAACATTATGAATATGTGTATCACTACTCTCGAGATTCAATAAGAATAGACCACTCTTCAAGGGTGCGTGACCATAAAAGATATTACTCATATAAATAGAACAACCATTATTCTCTGATTTAAATGAATAACCGTCTCGCATCAAACAAGATCCAGATATAATGTTCATGCTTAACGCTGGCACTAAATAACAATTATTTAGGTCTAATACTAATCCCGAAGGTAGATGTAGAGGTAGCGTGACGACCGCGATCACATCGACTTTGGAACCGTTTCCCACGCGCATCGTCACCTCGTCCTTAGCCAATCTTTGCTTAATCTGTAGCCCCTGTTTCGAGTTGCAAATATTAGCAACAGAACCAGTATCAAATACCCAGGTGCTACTGCGAGCATTAGTAAGGTACACATCAATAACATGTATATCATATATACCTTTGTTCACCTTGCCATCCTTCTTATCCGCCAAATACTTTGGGCAGTTCCGCTTCCAGTGACCAGTCTGCTTGCAGTAGAAGCACTCAGTTTCAGGCTTAGGTCCAGACTTGGGTTTCTTCTCTTGAGCAGCAACTTGCTTGCCGTTCTTCTTGAAGTTCCCCTTCTTCTTCCCTTTGCCCTTTTTATTGAAACTAGTGGTTTTGTTAACCATCAACACTTGATGCTCCTTTTTGATTTCTACCTCCGCAGCTTTCAGCATTGCGAAGAGCTCGGGAATAGTCTTGTTCATCCCTTGCATATTATAGTTCATCACGAAGCTCTTGTAGCTTGGTGGCAGTGATTGGAGAATTCTGTCAATGACGCAATCATCTGGAAGATTAACTCCCAATTGAATCAAGTGATTATTATACCCAGACATTTTGAGTATATGCTCACTGACAGAACTGTTCTCTTCCATCTCGCAGCTATAGAACTTATTGGAGACTTCATATCTCTCAATCCGGGCATTTGCTTGAAATATTAACTTCAACTCCTGAAACATCTCATATGCTCCATGACGTTCAAAACGCCGTTGAAGTCCCGATTCTAAGCCGTAAAGCATGGCACACTGAACTATCGAGTAGTCATCAGCTTTGCTCTGCCAGACGTTCATAACATCTGGTGTTGCTCCAGCAGCAGGCCTGGCACCCAGCGGTGCTTCCAGGACGTAATTCTTCTGTGCAGCAATGAGGATAATCCTCAAGTTACGGACCCAGTCCGTGTAATTGCTACCATCATCTTTCAACTTTGCTTTCTCAAGGAACGCATTAAAATTCAACGGAACAACAGCACGAGCCATCTATCTACAATCAACATAAACAAGCAAGATACTATCAGGTACTAAGTTCATGATAAATTTAAGTTCAATTAATCATATTACTTAAGAACTCCCACTTAGATAGACATCCCTCTAATCCTCTAAGTGATCACGTGATCCAAATCAACTAAACCATGTCCGATCATCAAGTGAGATGGAGTAGTTTCATCGGTGAACATCATTATGTTGATCATATCTACTATATGATTCACGCTCGACCTTTCAGTCTCCGTGTTCCGAGGCCATATCTGTATATGCTTGGCTCGTCAAGTATAACCTGAGTATTCCGCGTGTGCAACTGTTTTGCACCCGTTGTATTTGAACGTAGAGCCTATCACACCCGATCATCACATGGTGTCTCAGCACGAAGAACTTTCGCAATGGTGCATACTCAGGGAGAACACTTCTTGATAATTTAGTGAGAGATCATCTTATAATGCTACCGTCAATCAAAGCAAGATAAGATGCATAAAAGATAAACATCACATGCAATCAATATAAGTGATATGATATGACCATCATCATCTTGTGCCTGTGATCTCCATCTCCGAAGCACCGTCATGATCACCATCGTCACCGGCGCGACACCTTGATCTCCATCGTAGCATCATTGTCGTCTCGCCAATCTTATGCTTCCACGACTATCGCTACCGCTTAGTGATAAAGTAAAGCATTACATCGCGATTGCATTGCATACAATAAAGCGACAACCATATGGCTCCTGCCAGTTGCCGATAACTCGGTTACAAAACATGATCATCTCATACAATAAAATTCAACATCATGTCTTGACCATATCACATCACAACATGCCCTGCAAAAACAAGTTAGACGTCCTCTACTTTGTTGTTGCAAGTTTTACGTGGCTGCTACGGGCTTAAGCAAGAACCAATCTCACCTACGCATCAAAACCACAATGATAGTTTGTCAAATAGACTCCGTTTTAACCTTCGCAAGGACCGGGCGTAGCCACACTCGGTTCAACTAAAGTTGGAGAGACAGTCGCCCGCAAGCCATCTATGTGCAAAGCACGTCGAGGGAACCGGTCTCGCATAAGCGTACGCGTAAGGTTGGTCCGGGTCGTCTCGTCCAACAATACCGCCGAACCAAAGTATGACATGCTAGCAGGCAGTATGACTTGTATCGTCCACAACTCACTTGTGTTCTACTCCTGCAAATAACATCAAACCATAAAACCAAGGCTCTGATACCACTGTTGGGGAACGTAGTAATTTCAAAATTTTCCTACGCACACGCAAGATCATGGTGATGCATAGCAATGAGGGCAGAGTATGATCTACGTACCCTTGTAGATTGCAACGGAAGCGTTGACACAACATAGAAGAAGTAGTCGTACGTCTTCTTTCCGATCCGACCGATCCAAGTACCGTTACTCCGGCACCTCCGAGTTCTTAGCACACGTACAGCTCGATCGATCCCCGGGCTCCGATCCAGCAAAGCTTCGGGGAGGAGTTCCGTCAGCACGACGGCGTGGTGACGATCTTGATGTTCTACCGTCGCAGGGCTTCACCTAAGCACCACTACGATATGACCGAGGTGGAATATGGTGGAAGGGGGCACCGCACACGTCTAAGGAACGATCACGAAGATCAACTTGTGTGTCTAGAGGTGCCCCCCTGCCTCCGTATATAAAGGAGCCAAGGGGGAGAGGTGCGCCGGCTAGGAGGAGGGCGCAGGAGGAGTCCTACTCCTTCCGGGAGTAGGACTCCCCCCCAATCCTATTCCAACTAGGATTCCCAAGGGGGAAAGAGGGAGAGGGGTGGCCGGCCACCTCTCCTAGTCCTAATAGGACTAGGGGAGTGGGGAGGCGTGCAGCCCTTATGGGCAGCCCTTTCACCTTTCCACTAAGGCCCAATAAGGCCCATATGACTCCCGGGGGGTTCCGGTAACCTCCCGGTAATCCGATAAAATCCTGATTTCACCCGGAACACTTCCGATGTCCAAATATAGGCTTCCAATATATCAATCTTTATGTCTCGACCATTTCGAGACTCCTCGTCATGTCCGTGATCACATCCGGGACTCCAACAACCTTCGGTACATCAAAATGCATAAACTCATAATAACTGTCATCGTAACGTTAAGCGTGCGGACCCTACGGTTCGAGAACAATGTAGACATGACCGAGACACGTCTCTGGTCAATAACCAATAGCGGGACCTGGATGCCCATATTGGCTCCTACATATTCTACGAAGATCTTTATCGGTCAGACCGCATAACAACATACGTTTTTCCCTTTGTCATTGGTATGTTACTTGCCCGAGATTCGATCGTCGGTATCCAATACCTAGTTCAATCTCATTACCGGCAAGTCTCTTTACTCGTTTCGTAATACATCATCTCACAACTACCATATTAGTTTTAATGCTTGCAAGGCTTATATGATGTGCATTACCGAGAGGGCCCAGAGATACCTCTCCGACAATCGGAGTGACAAAACCTAATCTCGAAATACGCCAACCCAACATGTACCATTGGAGACACCTGTAGTACTCCTTTATAATCACCCAGTTACGTTGTGACGTTTGGTAGTACCCAAAGTGTTCCTCCCGTAAACGGGAGTTGCATAATCTCATAGTTATAGGAACACGTATAAGTCATGAAGAAAGCAATAGCAACATACTAAACGATCGGGTGCTAAGCTAATGGAATGGGTCATGTCAATCAGATCATTCAGCTAATGATGTGACCTCGTTAATCAAATAACAACTCATTGTTCATGGTTAGGAAACATAACCATCTTTGATTAACAAGCTAGTCAAGTAGAGGCATACTAGTGACACTTTGTTTGTCTATTTATTCACACATGTATTATGTTTCCGGTTAATACAATTCTAGAATGAATAATAAACATTTATCATGATTATAAGGAAATAAATAATATCTTTATTATTGCCTCTAGGGCATATTTCCTTCAAGGTTGCCCTCCCTTCCCCCCACTATATATAGGGCCAAGGGAGAGGGGGAGGGCGCAGCCTTGCCCCTTCCTCCAAGGAAGGGTGCGGCCAAGGGGGGGAGGAGTCCATCCTCCCCAAGGCACCTCGGAGGTGCCTTCCCCTTTTAGGACTCTCCCCTCCTCTTGTCCCTTTGGCGCATGGGCCTCTAGGGGCTGGTGCCCTTGGCCCATGTAGGCCAAGGCGCACCCCCTACAGCCCATGTGGCCCCCGGGGCAGGTGGCCCCACCCGGTGGACCCCCGGGACCCTTCCGGTGGTCCCGGTACAATACGGTGACCCCGAAACTTGTCCCGATGGCCAAAATAGCACTTCCTATATATAATTCTTTTCCTCCAGACCATTCCGGAACTCCTCGTGACGTCCGGGATCTCATCCGGGGCTCCGAACAACTTTCGGGTTACCGCATACTAATATCTCTATAACCCTAGCGTCACCGAACCTTAAGTGTGTAGACCCTACGGGTTCGGGAGACATGCAGACATGACCGAGATGACTCTCCGGTCAATAACCAACAGCGGGATCTGGATACCCATGTTGGCTCCCACATGTTCCACGATGATCTCATCGGATGAACCATGATGTCAAGGACTTAATCAATCCCGTATACAATTCCCTTTGTCTAGCGGTACGATACTTGCCCGAGATTCGATCGTCGGTATCCCGATACCTTGTTCAATCTCATTACCGGCAAGTCTCTTTACTCGTTCCATAACACATCATCCCGCGATCAACTCCTTGATCACATTGTGCACATTATGATGATGTCCTACCGAGTGGGCCCAGAGATACCTCTCCGTTTACACGGAGTGACAAATCCCAGTCTCGATTCATGCCAACCCAAGAGACACTTTCGGAGATACCTGTAGTGTACCTTTATAGCCACCCAGTTATGTTGTGACGTTTGGCACACCCAAAGCACTCCTACGGTATCCGGGAGTTGCACAATCTCATGGTCTAAGGAAATGATACTTGACATTAAAAAAGCTTTAGCATACGAACTACATGATCTTGTGCTAGGCTTAGGATTGGGTCTTTGTCCATCACATCATTCTCCTAATGATGTGATCCCGTTATCAACGACATCCAATGTCTATGGTCAGGAAACCGTGACCATCTATTGATCAACGAGCTAGTCAACTAGAGGCTTACTAGGGACATGGTGTTGTCTATGTATCCACACATGTATCTGAGTTTCCTATCAATACAATTATAGCATGGATAATAAACGATTATCATGAACAAGGAAATATAATAATAACCAATTTATTATTACCTCTAGGGCATATTTCCAACACCCTCCCCATGGGCTGGTCCGAATTGGACTAGGGAGGGGGGCGCCCCCTTCCTTCCTTCTCCTTTTCCCTTCCCTTTCCTTCCCTCCTACTCCTACTACTTGGAAGGGCTCCTAGTTCTACTAGGAAAGGGGGAATCCTACTCCCGGTGGGAGTAGGACTCCCCTAGGGCACGCCATAGAGAGGGCCGGCCCTCCCCCTCCTCCACTCCTTTATATACGAGGGCAGGGGCACCCCAAAGACACAACAATTGATCTCTTGATCTCTTAGCCATGTGTGGTGCCCCCCTCCACCATAATCCACCTCGATCATATCTTAGCGGTGCTTAGGCGAAGCCCTGCGTCGGTAGAACATCATCATCATCATCACCACGCCGTCGTGCTGACAAACTCTCCCTCAATGCTCGGCTGGATCGGAGTTCGAGGGACGTCATCGAGTTGAACGTGTGCTGAACTCGGAGGTGTCGTGTGTTCGGTACTTGGATCGGTCGGATCGTGAAGACGTACGACTACATCAACCGCGTTGTGCTAACGCTTCCCCTTTCGGTCTACGAGGGTACGTGGACAACACTCTCCCCTCTCGTTGCTATGCATCACCATGATCTTGCGTGTGCGTAGGAAAATTTTGAAATTACTACGTTCCCCAACACCGATTGCCACTGACTGACAATCATCTCCGGATCCCACTGATAGTTAGACTGTCGTGAAGGATCAAATTGTGGTTCCGGTTCTGGCTCCTCGGCTGGTGCAGGGTTCCAGTAGGCGTGAATAGCCGTCAACGGAACAAGGTACGTGCCTACAGTCAAATCAAACAAAGAAGGAGCAGGCAATGTAATAGTCTCAGGATGATGTTTATTAAAGAACAATTGATATTTAAGCTCTCCTGCCCTATTCTTAATAATAAAATCATGTGCCACCATACTTTTATAATCTAGATAAACATGAGGCAACACTTTTTCTTCCTTCTCAGCATGCCTAATAGGTATGTTAAAATGTGCAGCTAGGCGTGTAGCATAGATGCCTCCAAAGATGGGACCCTTAGTGCGGTTCATACTTAACCGTCTAGCAATAATGCCGCCCATACTAAAAGAGTTATCACCGTATAAGCCGTGGTGCAAAATGATAATATCAGGGATACTTAGGTTTCCACAGTTTCCACGACCAATTAAGCAACGACTAGCAAATAATGCAAAGTAGCATAAAACAGGAAAATGTATGCTAGTGATTCGTGCATCGGAAACCTTCCTTGTTTCCCCTACAGTGATAGTGTCAATAAATCCCTCCACATCATCACGATGTGGTTCTTCTGACTTGCCCCCGAAAGGGACTAAATAAATCCGACAGAAATCATAAAGTGACATCTCCTTATGCTCATCATATAAATGAAATTCCACCGTAGGTGGTGAGTTCTTAGAATGAAAATGAAAGTTTTGCACAAAGATATTTGTGAGCAAGAGATACTGATCACATTGGTCATGGAGGAAAGCGGTAAGGCCTGCAGTCTGAGCCAACTCATGAAAATCTTCATAAATCCCGGCTGCTCTTAAAAAATCCTCGGAAGGCCATTCACACGCCCGAACCACCGCGGTGCGCGGCAAATTATACTTAGGCTTCGGTGCCTTTTCCTTCGAGTTTTGGCTCGATGAGCCCCTCAATAATCTCCTCATCATTTTCTGAGAAATTTCTGAAATTTTTAGTAACTTCAAAATAAAAGTAAACCAAACTCAATAATATTGATAGCAACTACTCCTACAAGTGCCTAGGGCCTATATCATGCATCAAAAATACTTTTGACCATATAAATTTGACATGCAAGCTCAAGAACAGGGTCACCCAAGCAGCAAAAATTTGCAATGAATAAAGCACTAGAACAAAAACTAATTGGACCAATGGAGGAGTCACATACCAAGGAACAATCTCCCCAAACAGTTTTGTGAGAGGTGCTTTGAGCAAGGAGATCGAAAATGGCAGCAAAGAGGGCTGGAACTCGTGCCTGAGTTGGTTTTTCGTGTTTGTGGGAGGAAGAAGAAGAGGATGAGTGCAGGAATTAGTGGAAGAGGGCCACCATGGGCCCACGAGGCAGGGGGCGAGCCCTCCACCCTCGTGGCAAGGTGGTTGCCCCCCCTGGTGTGTTCTTTGTTCCATAAATCCTCAAATATTCTAAAAAAATCATATTTAATTTTCAGGGCATTTGGAGAACTTTTATTTTCGAGGTATTTTTATATTGCGCGGATAATCAGATAACAGACAGAAAATTATTTATTTTTACTTTATTTCAACTAAATAACAGAAAGTATAGAGAGGGTACAGAAGGTTGTGCTTCCAGTTTCATCCATCTCATGCTCATCAAAAGGAATCCACTAACAAGGTTGATCAAGTCTTGTTAACAAACTCATTCGATTAACATGAAACCGGAGAAATTTCGAATAAAACTAGGTTACCTCAACGGGGATATGCACATCCCCAATAATAAGTATATCATATTTCTTCTTGACAGTAGGAAGAGGAAATTCAAAACCTCCAATATCGATGGAATTTTTCCGATAGAATTGATACTATGAACTTGAGGTTGTTTCCTCGGAAAGTGTACCGTATGCTCATTACCATTAACATGAAAAGTGACATTGCCTTTAGTGCAATCAATAACAACCCCTGCAGTATTCAAAAAAGGTCTTCCAAGAATAATAGACATACTATCGTCCTCGGGAATATCAAGAATAACAAAGTCCGTTAAAATAGTAACGTTTGCAACCACAACAGGCACATCCTCACAAATACCGACAGGTATAGTAGTTGATTTATCAGCCATTTGCAAAGATATTTCAGTAGGTGTCAACTTAATCAAGTCAAGTCTACGATATAAAGAGAGAGGCATAACACTAACACCGGCTCCAAGATCACATAAAGCAGTTTTAACATAGTTTCTTTTAATGGAGCATGGTATAGTAGGTACTCCTGGATCTCCAAGTTTCTTTGGTATTCCACCCTTAAAAGTATAATTAGCAAGCATGGTGGAAATTTCAGCTTCTGGTATATTTCTTTTATTTGTAGCAATATCTTTCATGTACTTAGCATAAGGATTCATTTTGAGCATATCAGTTAATCACATACGCAAAAAGATAGGTCTAATCATTTCAGCAAAGCGCTCAAAATCCTCATCATCCTTTTTCTTGGATGGTTTGGGAGGAAAAGGCATGGGTTTCTGAACCCAAGGCTCTCTTTCTTTACCATGTTTCCTAGCAACAAAGTCTTTCTTATCATAACGTTGATTCTTTGATTGTGGGTTATCAAGATCAACAGCAGGTTCAATTTCTACATCATTATCATTACTAGGTTGAGCATCATTATGAACATCATCATTAACATTTTCATTAGGTTCATGTTCATTGCCAGATTGTGTTTCAGCATCAGACATAGAGATATCATTTGGATTATCAGGTGGTTCAGCAATAGGTTCACTAGAAGTTTGCACAGTTCTATCATTTTTCTTTTTCTTCCTTTTAGAAGAACTAGGTGCATCAATGTTATTTCTCTGAGAATCTTGCTCAATTCTCTTAGGGTGGCCTTCAGGATACAAAGGCTCCTAAGTCATTCTACCAGTTCTAGTAGCCACTTTAACAGCATAATCATAATCATTTTTCTTACTATTCATCTCATTGAGCAATTCATTTTAAGCTTTAAGTACTTGTTCTACTTGAGTGGTAACCATAGAAGCATGTTTGCTAACAAGTTTAAGTTCACCTCTAATATTAGCCATATAATCACCCAAATATTTAATCATATCAGCATCTTGTTTTAATTGTCTACCAAAATAAGCATTGAAGTCTTCTTGCTTAAACATAAAATTATCAAACTCATCCAAGCATTGACTAGCAATTTTAGCAGGAGGGATTTCAGCTTTATCATATCTATAGAGAGAATTTACCTTTACTACCTGTGTCGGGTTATCGAGGTCTGGAGGTTCTTCAATAAGTAAAGGATCAAGATCATATGTTTCTTCGGCAGGCGGTAAATTAAGACCATGTATTTCTTCAATAGGAGGTAAATTCTTAACATCTTTAGCTTTAATACCTTTTTCTTTCATAGATTTCTTTGCCTCTTGCATATCTTCGGGACTGAGAAATAGAACACCTCTCTTCTTCGGAGTTGGTTTAGGAATAGGATCATTAATTGGAGCAGGAGCTGGCTCAGGAGGTGCCCAATTATTTTCATTTGTCAACATATTATTCAATAAGATTTCAGCTTCATCTGGTGTTCTTTCCCTGAAAAGAGAACCAGCACAACTATCCAGGTAATCTCCGGAAGCATTGGTTAGTCCATTATAAAAGATATCAAATATTTCATTTTTCTTAAGAGGATGATCAGGCAAAGCATTAAGTAACTTGAGAAGCCTCCCCCAAGCTTGTGGGAGACTCTCTTCTTTAATTTGCAGAAAGTTGTATATTTCCTTTAAAGTAGCTTGTTTCTTATAAGTAGGGAAATATTTAGCGTAGAAGTAGTAAATCATATCCTGGGGGCTACACACACAACCAGGATCAAGGGAATTAAACCATATCTTAGCATAAACCTTTAATGAGAACGGAAATATTTTAAGTATATAAAAGTAGCGAGATCTCTCATCATTAGTGAACAGGGTGGTATATCATTTAATTTAGTAAAATGTGCCACAACAGTTTCAGATTCATAGCCATGAAAAGGATCAGATTCAACCAAAGTAATTATATAAGGATCAATAAAGAATTCATAATCCTTATCAGTAACACAGATAGGTGAAGTAGCAAAAGCAGGGTCATATTTCATCCTAGCATTTAGAGATTGCTTATTCCATTTAGCTAATAACATTTTGATTTCATATCTATCTTTGCAAGCTAAAATAGCTAAAGAAGCTTCTTGATCAAATAAATAACCCTCAGGAATAACAAGTGATTCTTCATCATCACTTTCATCATCATAATCAGATTCAATATTTTCAATCTTTCTAGCCCTAGCAAGTCGTTCCTCGAGAAAATCACCAAGTGGCACAGTAGTATCAAGCATAGAAGTAGTTTCATCATAAGTATCATGTATAGCAGAAGTAGCATCATCAATAACAATGCGACATAACAGAACGAATAGCAGAAGCAGGTTTATGAGTCGCAAGCTTACTCATAACCGAAGGTGAATCAAGTGCAGAGCTAGATGACAGTTCCTTACCTCCCCTCGTAGTTGAGGGATAAATTGTTGTCTTAGCGTCTTTCAAATTCTTCATAGTGTCCAGCAGATATAAATCCCAAGTGACTCAAAGAATAGAGCTATGCTCCCCGGCAACGGTGCCAGAAATAAGTCTTGATAACCCACAAGTATAGGGGATCGCAACAGCTTTCGAGGGTAGAGTATTCAACCCAAATTTATTGATTCGACACAAGGGGAGCCAAAGAATATTCTCAAGTATTAGCAGCTGAGTTGTCAATTCAACCACACCTGGAAACTTAGTATCTGCAGCAAAGTGTTTAGTAGCATAGTAATATGATAGTGATGGTAATGGTAACAAAAGAGTAACGAAAACAAAGTAATATTTTTGGTATTTTGTAGTGATTGTAACAATAGCAACGGGAAAGTAAATAAGCGTAAACCAATATATGGAAAGATCGTAGGCATCAGATCAATGATGGATAATTATGTCGGATGCGGTTCATCATGTAACAGTCATAACATAGGGTGACACAGAACTAGCTCCAATTCATCAATGTAATGTAGGCATGTATTCTGAATATAGTCATACGTGCTTATGGAAAAGAACTTGCATGACATCTTTTGTCCTACCTGTCATGGTTCTAACTCTGACAGTGATGTAGGGGGGTATGTATGGAGAGGCTAGATCTCAGCTATTGGGAAGTTGTAAACACACCAAGATGTACGAGTTCAAGCCCTTCGTGGAGGAAGTAACAGCCCTACGTCTCGGTGCCCGGAGGCGGTCGACTGGATTACTGGCGTGTGAATAACAGGGGTGCGAACCCTTCATACTGAGGAGGGGGTGGCTTATATAGAGTTCGCCGGCCCCCTCCTGCCCTCAGTAATGCAGGGTTTAAGGTACATTTAAGGTTGGGCGTTACTGATAACGCCCCTAATAAAGTGCTATAATGGTCATAAAGACTACTTGATAGCCGACCGTTCGCCTGCAGAGTGACTTTAGGTCTCCTGGCGGTCGAGTGGTTGGCTTCATGGTCGAGTGATAGCTTCTTGGTCGAGTGTCTTGAACCCGTCGAGTGGGATAACTCCTCAGTCGATTGAAAGGTGACTTCTTCTAGGGATGTCCTAGGGTAGGGCTTCTTGGACAGGTCCGTGCCCCTACCCTAGGTACATGGCTTCATCATTAGCCCCCGAATGGATCGAGGTTAGAGTGGGGAAAGAGTTGGAGATCTTTTCGACTGGTTCTTTGGGCTACGTGAGTGCCTCATTTTGGGTCAATCGTCACGGATGACGTTGCCAACCTTTTTCAGTCGCCTTGATCCATTCCAGGTCTTTCGTCGAGTGAATTTCTTTATTTGTGGTATATCGAGCGTCGGCGCGGGCGGGGTCTTCCGTTTTGACAAGTTGTTCTGCAGCCCGTGGATGTCGTGGGATTTCGGATTTTGGGAAGCGCGTGGGACGGGAGCAACCGCAGTAATCGGAAGCGATAACACGGAAGCTCCTCGATCCCCGTGTCGCCTTTTTCGCCACGTACTGCGCGCGCGTCCACTGCGGGATTTGGCTGGATAGTTTGGGCCTACCAGTCAGCCACTCGGGAGCGCCCCTTATAAATCACCGGCTCGGGGTTTCCAAGCAGTGCGCTTTCTTCTCCTCCTTTCTTCTTCCTCTCTCCCTTCGCAAGTCCTTCCGCCACCTCCGTTCTCGCCCCGGCGCAGCAGGCTCGCTCGAGACTTTGCCGGCGACGATGGTGAAGGGCAAGACGCCTGCTCTGGAGCGCGCGAAGAAGGCGGCGGCGGCGGGGAAAGGGAAGAGGTCTGCTCGGGGCGGATCTTCCTCTAGGACCGCTCCGCCCAAAGGTTGGATCCAGGGCGACTGGATGTCGTCGGTGCTCCGGCAAGAGGATCTTGACGACATGGTCGAGGGGGGGGGGGTCATTCCCCACGAAGCTGCGCGTCTCCCGGGGGGAGAGATCGAACCTCAACCCCGCGACGGTGAGTGCGTGCTCCTAGCCACCCACATCGACCGCGGGTTTTCTCTGCCGCCCCATCCTTTTTTCCGGAGTTTCCTGAACTTCTTCGGAGCGCAGCTCCACCACTTTACTCCCAACTCCATCGTATACCTTGCTGCTTTCATTTCCATGTGTGAGGCTTTCTTGGGTTGTCGCCCCCATTGGGGACTCTTCAAGCACATCTTTACCTGCCGTTCTCAGTCGGTCAAGAAGGCCAAGTCGAGTGACGAGAGGACGCAGGTGATCCAGCTGTGCAGGGGCCTGGCGATCCAGACGAGGGGAAAGAGTTGTTTTCCATCTATCACTTTCCCGGAGTCGGTCCATGGTTGGCAGGCGACCTGGTTCTACTGTCAAGACCAGGCGACCCCAGGACAGTCGACTGGTCTCCCCCCTTTCTCACTCGACCGAGCTGAAAAACCTGCTTCTTTGGAAGTGGCGCCGGAGGAAAGGGCCCAAGTCAAAGTGCTGGCCGGTCGAGTGGTTGAGCTTGTCCGCGAGGGCGTGACGGGCATGGATTTGCTGGAGGTCTTCCTCCGGAGGCACATCCAACCGCTCCAGGCTCGTGACCACCCGATGTGGCTGTACTCGGGTCTTGACGACACCACTCGGATCCACCCGGAGGAGGTCACCGATGAGATGCTGGAGGGGTGGCTGTCGAGCATCACAGGAAACAAGGACAACCCCCGAGGAGCCAGAAGGGTAATTCCACTCGACAACTCGTACGACGTGGACCAGGTATGTCTCTATGCTCCTGACTGAGATCTTGTTTTTCTTCATTGGTCTTCTTTGAGTTGGTCGATTGACCTTTGTCTTGTCTGTTGTTTTTCAGGCGACTACTGAGATGTACTCGACGCCCAATGGGGCACAGGGGCCAACTAAGGAAGGGGAGGCGAGCGGAGGTGAGAGAGGGGACGATCAAGGCGAGTGGGAGTCCGACGGTGAAGGAGAGGGAGGCGACGACATCGACTCCAGCGAAGAGGAGGAGGAGGAGGTTGAACCCCCCCCCCCCCCCCGTCCGGAGGGGCGATCCAAGCTCACACACGATCCAGCGCGGGAGCGTGGTAGTGCGATTGCCCCTGCTGGGCAGTCGTCGAAACGTCCTCGGACCTCTACTCCTACGCCGACTGGAAAGGCTCCCAAGCACCCACGCGCAGCGCCGTCCAAGCCGCCCAAGGCTCTGCCCAAGATGAAGATGGCCGTCCCCACCATTTCTGGGTAATAATAAAACTTGTTTTCCTTTGTCGACCGTGGACGGATTCTTGGTCGATCCATTGAGCCAACCGACTGACTTTCGAGGCTTGCAGTGCTGCTACTTCTGAGATCTCCGCCAAGGACGACGACCAAGAGATGGAGGATGCTGTTACCTCCAACCCTGGTACGATTACCGACGTTCCGCTTTGAGTCGACTAAACATTTATTGCAACCCTGGTCGATTGAACGTTTCCTTTGTAGCCCCTCCTCATGTTATCGACCTCCCGGATGACGACGACAACGGTCCGTTGAGAGTGAGGAGGCACAAGAGGGCGTCGGCTGACAAGACCCCCCAATCCGCTCCAGTGTCCGAGGCCGCGGTTCGGGATGGTGGTGACACCACTCGGGCTTCTGTGACCTTTGCCGTTCCTCTGGCGAGTGTGCGGCCCTCGTCGTCGACTGCGGATCCGTCTTTGCTTTTTGCCGCATACCCCGTCCCTGAGGACCAAGCGGCTGCTGCAAAAGAGGCTATACGTCAGGCGGGGATCATGATGGAGCAAGTGAAGTTGGCTCGGGAGGCCAGCCAAGCAGCTTATGACGCGAGCTCGGCTCTTCAGAGCAACGTCCAGGTCAGTCGACTCAACGTTTGGTCTGTTATGATATGCTGTTTGAAGAATCTCTTTTCTGAAGATCTTTGTGTCTGTACACCCACTGGGTGTGTCTGCCAATTCTTGGACTAGTGGGGGCACGCTAAGTGCACCCACTGGGTGTAGTCCCCGAGACTACGGTGGACTGCGGGCAGTCGACTGTAGTCTTTATATTGTGTTGCTGTAGCTGTATTTCTTCATTCGGTCTGGTCAGGCCATGTCGAATGGGGCCGTATCTGGTCGACTGCGGGCAGTCGACTTCTTCTTCTTCTTCTTTTTTGGTCGAACCAGTGGGGGCACGCTGAGTGCACCCACTGGGTGTAGTCCCCGAGACTACTGTCGAATGTTTTTGATTCGGCTGTGGTCTTAGAAACGTCGTCATTGTCTCTTAGTTACTCGGAAGCAACTTATCTTGGACGTCTGTCGACTGATTTTTCTTTTACAGAAATCCTGCGAACTTGCAGCTCGCTATACTGAGTTGGAGAAGCAGAAGATTCAACTGAACCTTGATCTGGAGCTGGCCAGAACAGAGCTGCAGAAGGTCAGAGATGGCGCCGCAGGTAAGACGACTTTGTCGACTGGTTAGTTTTTAGGCTTGAGTACCCTTCTGCTATTTCCGAGTCAATCATCATTTCTTTGCAGAAAAACTGAGCGAAGCTCTGGCGAAGAAGGATCAGGACTTGGCTGCTGCCCGTAAGGAGGCTGACGACAAGACCGCTCTGGCCGAACAGAAGCTGGCTTCGGTCGGCCAATTGGAAGAAGAGAACGCCAAGCTGAAGACCGCTCTGAATGAATCCAACCGGGAGTGTACACGTTGGAAGAAGGAGAACCTCGCCCTGAGCGAGAAGGTGGAAGGCATCGTTCGCAGGAGGGACGACCTGGAGAGCTACTTGAGGAGCCTCGCCAAGAAGTTGTACATCAAGCTTGAAGGTGCACATTCAGTTCCGACTGGGTTTTTTTGTGTCGACTCAGTCTATGAAAATTGACTTATCCTTGGATCGTGTATGCAAAGCTTTGCCAGAACTTTGAAGAGGAGACTGAGCCGATCGAAACAGGTTTGGATCCAATCAACTCTCCCGTAAAAGATGAAGCTGCCATGAATCTGCTCCGACTGGAATCTCGCATTGACGGCGTCGTGGACTACTTGGCTCGACTGAAGGTTGCCATGTCACGGATTGACCCGACACTTTGGCCAGAGGCTACGCTCCAAAACGATCTCGAGTCTCTGATGACTCGACTTAACGGAATCCCTGACCGAGTGCAGGAGTGGAAGAAGTCTTCTGCTCGGTGTGGCGCTGATGTGGCTCTGTCTCTGGTCCGCGTCCATTGCAAGGAGGCGCGAGAAGAGAAGCTGGCTGCCATCCAAGTTGCCAATACCAGGAAGCACAACTTTCAAGATTTCATGGAGACTTTCATCGCTACTGCCACCCGTATTGCAGACGGGATCGACTTGGACGAGTTCGTCGCCCCTTCCAGTCCTCCACCTGAGGAGTGAAAAACTTTTGAGCTCCACTTTAAATTTGCCTCGGAATGCCGAGGGGATTTTGTAACCGTTAAACTCCGTCGAGATGAGGGCTCGATTACTTTGGCCTGAGGTCTGGGACCTTTTAGGCTTTATCTGATCTTGATTTCTCGTTTAATAGCTTCATGGTTTGATCCGTCGAGTGGATCTTGATCTTCACTCGGAATAACCTTGTATTTGCGGC
The DNA here is from genome assembly GCF_018294505.1 of Triticum aestivum. Taxonomy (NCBI): domain Eukaryota; kingdom Viridiplantae; phylum Streptophyta; class Magnoliopsida; order Poales; family Poaceae; genus Triticum; species Triticum aestivum. The sequence goes on from NC_057803.1 coordinate 100,583,121, forward strand.
GCAGCTCCGAAGGGGAAGGTAGCAGTCGACTTGCGGATTGGGTTGTGTCTTGTACTTGGCGAGCACTGGGCTGCAGCTAAGCCTCCGAGTGAGAGGTTTGCTCCCCACTCGGTAGGATTTTTAAACACTTAGGCGAGCGCTGGGCTACAGCTAGGCCCCCGAGTGGGAGGTTTGCTCTCCCCTCGGTAGGATTTTTAAACACTTAGGCGAGCGCTGGGCTGCAGCTAAGCCCCCGAGTGGGAGGTTTGCTCTCCACTCGGTAGGATTTTTAAACACTTAGGCGAGTGGATTTTGTAACCGTTAAACTCCGTCGAGATGAGGGCTCGATTACTTTGGCCTGAGGTCTGGGACCTTTTAGGCTTTATCTGATCTTGATTTCTCGTTTAATAGCTTCATGGTTTGATCCGTCGAGTGGATCTTGATCTTCACTCGGAATAACCTTGTATTTGCGGCGCAGCTCCGAAGGGGAAGGTAGCAGTCGACTTGCGGATTGGGTTGTGTCTTGTACTTGGCGAGCACTGGGCTGCAGCTAAGCCTCCGAGTGAGAGGTTTGCTCCCCACTCGATAGGATTTTTAAACACTTAGGCGAGCGCTGGGCTACAGCTAGGCCCCCGAGTGGGGGTTTGCTCTCCCCTCGGTAGGATTTTTAAACACTTAGGCGAGCGCTGGGCTGCAGCTAAGCCCCCGAGTGGGAGGTTTGCTCTCCACTCGGTAGGATTTTTAAACACTTAGGCGAGTGCCTGACTGCAGCTAAGTCCCTAAGTGGGAGAACTTAGGCGAGTACTGGACTGCAGCTAAGCCCCCGAGTGGGAGGTTTGCTCTCCACTCGGTAGGATTTTTAAACACTTAGGCGAGCGCTGGGCTGCAGCTAAGCCCCCGAGTGGGAGGTTTGCTCTCCACTTGGTAGGATTTTTAAACACTTAGGCGAGCGCTGGGCTGCAGCTAAGCCCCCGAGTGGGAGGTTTGCTCTCCACTCGGTAGGATTTTTAAACACTTAGGCGAGTGCCTGACTGCAGCTAAGTCCCTAAGTGGGAGAACTTAGGCGAGTACTGCACTGCAGCTAAGCCCCCGAGTGGGAGGTTTGCTCTCTACTTGGTAGGATTTTTAAACACTTAGGCGAGTGCCTGACTGCAGCTAAGTCCCTAAGTGGGAGAACTTAGGAGAGTACTGGACTGCAGCTAAGCCCCCGAGTGGGAGGTTTGCTCTCCACTTGGTGGGATTTTTAAACACTTAGGCGAGTGCCTGACTGCAGCTAAGTCCCTAAGTGGGAGAACTTAGGCGAGTACTGGACTGCAGCTAAGCCCCCGAGTGGGAGGTTTGCTCTCCACTCGGTAGGATTTTTAAACACTTAGGCGAGTGCCTGACTGCAGCTAAGTCCCTAAGTGGGAGAACTTAGGCGAGTACTGGACTGCAGCTAAGCCCCCGAGTGGGAGGTTTGCTCTCCACTCGGTAGGATTTTTAAACACTTAGGCGAGCGCTGGGCTGTAGCTAAGCCCCCGAGTGGGAGGTTTGCTCTCCACTCGGTAGGATTTTTAAACACTTAGGCGAGTGCCTGACTGTAGCTAAGTCTCTAAGTGGGAGAACTTAGGCGAGTACTGGACTGCAGCTAAGCCCCCGAGTGGGAGGTTTGCTCTCCACTCGGTAGGATTTTTTCAATCTTAGGCAAGTGTCTGACTGCAGCTAAGTCTCTTAGTGGGAGAACTTAGGCGAGTACTGGACTGCAGCTAAGCCCCCGCGTGGGAGGATTGCTCTCCACTCGGTAGGATTTGTTAAACTTAGGGGAAACGGATTCACGGCTAAGTCACCCACTGGGGGATTTCGTACGCAAACAAAAGCGACAACAATTATTGGGACGCTCTTGTCTTTGATAAAAACGAACTGCAGAAAATTCTTTTCTTATTACATCCCGTCCAGGGGAGAACTCAAGTGTAAAAGGGGCGGAGTAGTTCCGCATTCCAAGCTCGTGGCTCGTCGATCTGGCGATCAACATTGTAGAGGTGATACGCTCCATTGTGGAGGATTCTGGTGATGATGAAGGGGCCTTCCCAAGTAGGAGCGAGTTTGTGTGGTTTCTGTTGGTCCACTCGGAGGACCAAATCTCCTTCCTGGAAGGCTCGGCTCTTCACATTTCTGGCATGGAATCGACGCAAGTCTTGCTGATAGATGGTTGATCTGATCATAGCCATTTCCCTCTCCTCCTCTAGGAGGTCGACTGCGTCTTGCCGGGCTTGCTCTGCTTCGTCTTCGTTATAAAGCTCGACTCTGGGGGCGTTGTGAAGTAGATCACTCGGCAGGACGGCTTCGGCTCCGTAAACCAGAAAGAATGGAGTTCTTCCAGTCGATCGGTTCGGGGTGGTCCTCAATCCCCACAGAACTGATGGAAGCTCTTCGACCCAAGCACCTGCCGCGTGCTTGAGATCACGCATCAGTCGAGGCTTTAGTCCTTTGAGAATCAGACCATTTGCTCTTTCAGCTTGTCCATTCGACTGGGGATGGGCGACCGATGCGTAGTCGACTCGAGTGCCTTAAGAGGCGCAAAAAGCTCTGAACTTGTCCGAATCGAAGTTTGACCCATTATCAGTGATGATGCTATTCGGGACTCCATATCTGAATGTTATCCCTCTGACGAAACTGATAGCAGTGCAAGCATCAAGATTCTTGATAGGCTTAGCTTCAATCCATTTGGTAAATTTGTCGACTGCCACAAGCACATGAGTGAAACCACTTCTGCCTGTTCTCAGTGGGCCAACCATGTCTAGACCCCAGACAGCAAAGGGCCAGACGAGTGGAATGGTCTTCAGGGCTGATGCAGGCTTGTTTGACATGTTGGAGTAGAACTGGCAACCTCCACACTTGTCGACTATCTCTTTTGCCATCTCATTTGCTCTTGGCCAGTAAAATCCTGCTTGGTATGCTTTAGCCACAATGGTCCGAGAGGGCGCATGGTGACCACAGGTCCCCGAGTGGATATCATTAAGGATCATCTGACCCTCTTTTGGTGTTATGCATTTCTGATAGATTCCAGTCGCGCTCTCCCTATACAATTGTCCCTTTATGACTGTGAAGGCCTTGGATCGGCGGATGATCTGTCGAGCCTCTTCCTCGTCCTCCAGGAGTTCTTTCCTCAAGATATACGTGATGTATGGTACCGTCCAGTCAGGAGTGATAGCCAAGACCTCCATGACTACGTCGACCACGGCAGGAATTTCGACTTCAGTCGGATCTGTGGCACTTTTCGGTTGCGGGGCTTCTTCTGCGAAGGGATCCTCCTGGACTGACGGCGAGCGGATGTGCTCCAAAAACACATTGCTGGGAATGGCTTCTCTCTTGGAGCCTATCTTTGCCAGATCATCTGCTGCTTGATTTTTCAGTCGGGGGATGTGATGAAGCTCTAACCCCTCGAATTTCTTTTCTAGCTTTCTTACTGCGTTGCAATAGCCAGTCATAGCTGGGCTTCTGACGTCCCACTCCTTCATCACCTGATTAACCACCAAATCTGAGTCGCCGTAGACCATGAGGCGCCGGACGCCGAGTGAAATGGCCATGCGCAACCCGTACAAGAGTGCTTCATATTCTGCTTCATTGTTGGAGGAATCGAAGTGAATCTGGAGAACATATCTGAGCTTATCTCCTCGGGGGGAGACCAATACTACCCCAGCACCGGAACCGTTCAGCATCTTAGATCCATCAAAGAACATGGTCCAGTGCTCCGAGTGAACTTGAGTCGGGAGTTGCTGTTCAATCCACTCGACGACGAAATCTGCAATTGCTTGGGACTTGATAGCCTTCTTTGCTTCAAACTTGATATCTAGGGGAAGGAGTTCAATCGCCCACTTAGCCACTCGACCAGTTGCATCTCTGTTGTGCAAGATCTCTGACAGTGGAGCGTCGCTGACGACTGTAATGGAATGGTCAGAGAAGTAGTGTGCAACCTTCTTCGTGGTCATGTAGATCCCATATACAAGATTCTGGTAATGGGGATATCTTTGCTTCGAAGGGGTCAAAACTTCAGACACATAATATATTGGGCGCTGAACTCTGAAGGCCTTTCCTTCTTCTTCCCGCTCGACCGTGAGTACTATACTGACAACTTGTCCCGTGGCCGCAATGTACAGCAGCAGAGGCTCTTTACTGATTGGGGCAGCAAGCACCGGCTGGGTGGAGAGCAGAGCTTTGAGCTCTGCAAACGTTGCGTCAGCTTCTGGAGTCCACTCGAACTTGTCAGACTTCTTCATCAGTTGGTAAAGAGGCAACGCCTTTTCACCGAGACGAGAAATGAATCGACTTAGAGTGGCCAAGCAACCTGTAAGTTTCTGGACATCGTGTACACGCACAGGGTGCTTCATCCGGAGTATGGTGCCAACTTTCTCGGGATTGGCGTCGATTCCTCGTTTGGAAACGAGAAAACCGAGTAACTTTCCACCTGGAACTCCGAATGTGCACTTTGATGGATTGAGCTTGATATCGTATCTCCTGAGGTTAGCAAAGGTTTCGGCAAGGTCAGTCAGTAGGTCGGAACCTTTCCGTGACTTAACCACAATATCATCCATGTATGCTTCTACGTTCCGACTGATCTGAGTGAGTAAACACTTCTGAATCATCCTCATGAACGTGGCTCCAGCATTCTTGAGGCCGAAGGGCATGGTGACATAACAGAAGCACCCAAATGGGGTGATGAAAGCCGTTTTGATCTCGTCGGGTCCATATAGACGGATCTGATGGTACCCTGAATAAGCATCTAGAAAAGACAAACGCTCACACCCCGCGGTCGAGTCCACTACCTGGTCGATGCGGGGGAGAGGGAAATGATCTTTCGGGCAGGCCCGATTGATGTGTTTAAAGTCAATGCACATGCGAAGTGACTTGTCCTTTTTGGAAACCATGACTACATTGGCGAGCCACTCGGAGTGGTAAATCTCTCGGATGAACTCCGCTGCTAAGAGCCGAGCCACCTCCTCGCCAATGGTTTTCTCTTCTGGACGGCGGACCGTCGAAGATGTTCTTTCACAGGCTTGAACTTCGGGTCGACTCGTAGACGGTGCTCAGCCAGCCCCCTGGGAACTCCAGGCATGTCAGAAGGCTTCCATGCGAAGATGTCCCAGTTCTCACGGAGGAACTGGATGAGCGCTTCTTCCTATTTGGAGTCGAGCGTCGTCGAGATGTGAGTCGGAGCAGCGTCGGGGTTGGTCGGGTGAATGTGAGCTGGCTTAGTTTCACCGGACGACTGAAAAGCAGATTCTGAAGCAGGCTTCTTGGCTCGTAGCAATTCACTCGGATCAGTAGTCTTCTGGTACTCTTGTAGCTCAACAACTGCCATCTGAGCGTCAGCAATCTTCGATCCTTTCTGAAAACACTCTTCTGCTTTCTTCCGATTGCCGGTAACGGTGATCACACCTCTGGGGCCGGGCATCTTCAACTTGAGATACATGTAGCATGGTCGAGCCATGAAGCGTGCATAGGCCGGCCGGCCCAGAATAGCATGATAAGCACTTTGGAAGTCCACAACCTCAAATGTCAACTTTTCCCTGCGGTAATTCTTTGAATCACCGAAAACCATGTCGAGAGCAATCTGGCCGAGTGACTCGGCTTTCTTTCCAGGAATGACCCCATGGAAGCTCATGTTGCTGGCACTGAGCCTGGACATCGGAATGCCCATCCCTTTCAATGTTTCAGCATACAATATGTTCAGGCCACTGCCACCATCCATCAGGACTTTGGTCAGTCGAGTGCCTTCGACAACTGGGTCAACCACCAAAGCTTGCCTCCTAGAGGTGGCAATGTGCGTAGGGTGATCGGACTGGTCGAACGTGATGGCAGTCTAAGACCACTTCAGATAACTGGGTGTCGCCGGAGCAACCATATTCACCTCACGGTTAATGACTTTCAGTCGACTTTTGCTTTCGACATCAGCAAAAATCATCAGGGTGGAATTGATTTGGGGGTATCCGTCGTCGCTATCTTCCTTGTCCTCGACTCTGTCCGACTCTTTTTCCTTATCTTTGGGCTGCTTGCCCTGAAACTGTTGGATCAGGAGCCGGCACTGTCGAGTGGTATGCTTTGGATAAATAAAATTACCCTCTTCATCTTTCTTGGTGTGGATGTGACATGGCAGATCCAAAACATCATTTCATCTTGATCCTTGACTTTCTTGGGCTTCCAGGGGCCTTTGGGTTTTCCCTTGAAATTTCCCTGGGTTGCGGCCAGGGCCTCCCCAGGGGCGGCTAGCTCGGCCTTCCGCTTCTGCTTCCGACTGGAATTGCCTCCAGTTTCCTGGGCGACTGCTTTCTGCTTGCCACTCCGGAGTCGATCTTCATCTTCTCCGTTAGCGTATTTGGTGGCAATTTCCATCATCCGATTCAGGGACATTTCTCCGGTCCGACCGAACTTCAGGTTCAACTCTCTGTTCTTGACGCCTTCTTTAAAGGCGCAAACTGCTTGGTGATCTGGTACGTTCTCAACTGTGTGATGCAAAGTGATCCACCTCTGGATGTAATCCCTCAGAGTTTCACTCGGCTTCTGCACGCAAGACCGCAATTCTGTAAGGCCTGCGGGTCGTTTGCATGTTCCCTCAAAGGTTGTGACAAACACTCGAGAGAGATCCTCCCAAGTGTAGATGCTGCTGGGTGCTAACTGATTCAGCCACGCTCTGGCCGAGCCCTCTAACAGGAGAGGCAAATGCTTCATAGCCACCTCATCATTGCCACCGCCAATCTGTACAGCCACTCGGTAATCTTCGAGCCAAGTGTCAGGCTTAGACTCACCGGTGAACTTGCTGACTCCAGTCGCCAACCGAAAGTTGGGAGGAATCACCGCGGCCTTGATGGCTCGACTGAAACACTCTGGCCCTGAAACACGTATTCTGCTGCTGGCGGGCGCATCTCTGTTCTGGCCTTCCCGATGAGCCCTGTTCCTGTCAACCAAGCCTTGAACGAGGACAGATCTCGCATCAAAGCCTGGGTCCCTGGGGTCGACTGGGAATCCTCTGCCCAACGCTATGAGGGCGCCTGTCATCTCGATGTCGAGGCGCATATGACCCACTCCTCGGGGGAGGGGTTGGCACTCGACGTCGATCATCACGATCGGATCGGTGATCATACTGCTCATTCCTTCTGTACTGATCATGCCGGTCGCCACGTCCCTCACGCCTCGGGGGCGACCGCGGGCTGTGAGCCGACTGGACTGTATCTGTTGCAACGGATCGACTGTGGATCCTATTCCGCGACTGAGAAACGGCGGAATTCTGGTTTCCCGCCTCCCGGAGCAACGCTCTGATCTGTAACAAGCCCCTGCCAGCCTCCGACTGGGAGGGCTGAATCGATTCTGCTATACGGGCCGCGGCGGCCAAATTCTGAACTGGGGTTCGGTATACCTGCGTCGGCGGGAAGAGCTGGCGTCGACTAGACTCGGGAGCCCGCTGACGCACTTGCTCGTCGAGTGCTCGCTGGAGATTCTCCAGTCGAGTGCGCTCGGCCAAATTAGCCAAGCGCGCGTCCTCCAAGGCCCGGGCCTCGGGGGACTCTCCGACGATAGGAGTGCGGAGTGCGTCCGTGTTCCGGCGGTGAAGCTCCTCTCGCTGTAATGACGTGAGAGGTTCGGGGAGATACTCATCGTGGGGATGCGACGGGTCGCCCCCACCCGCGCCTCCATTAGCGCGAGGGAAACCGGGAGGACCGTGCGTTCCATCGACCGCCAGGATCTCAGCCACTGGGTCGCTGCTGTCGCACTCGGACGCGGTCTCCGCGGAGCCAGTCGACAGGTCGAACAGGCCGCAGAGGGATTCGTCGGGCTCGATTGCCGTGACTTGCGGGGCGGCCGACTGGCGAGCCACGGCATGCCTCACCCACCTCTGAAGTCTCGACCGACCGGAGCGCTTGCGCCGGTGGGAGACAGAGCAAGGAGACGATACGGGGGCCGACCGATACTGGGTCGACGGCTGCCGCAGGAGGACGCCACAAGCGCATGCGCGGAAATGCGTCGCACCGCGGACGGGGAGCGCGTCGATGTCGAGTGGCGCCTCCTGAAGCCAGGCGTAGTCGTCGGCGATGAACGTGAGTGCGCCGAGGCGGATCTCGCGGCCCTCCACAAAAACTCTGCACGAAACCATGATCAAAGGGATCGGAAAAATCGCAACTTCTCCAATCAGGTGCTAAGATTCCCGCCCCAAGGTGGGCGCCAACTGTCGTGGTTCTAACTCTGACAGTGATGTAGGGGGGTATGTATGGAGAGGCTAGATCTCAGCTATTGGGAAGTTGTAAACACACCAAGATGTATGAGTTCAGGCCCTTCGCGGAGGAAGTAACATCCCTACGTCTCGGTGCCCGGAGGCGGTCGACTGGATTACTGGCGTGTGAATAACAGGGGTGCGAACCCTTCATACTGAGGAGGGGGGTGGCTTATATAGAGTTCGCCGGCCCCCTCCTGCCCTCAGTAATGCAGGGTTTAAGGTACATTTAAGGTTGGGCGTTACTGATAACGCCCCTAATAAAGTGCTATAATGGTCATAAAGACTACTTGATAGCCGACCGTTCGCCTGCGGAGTGACTTTAGGTCTCCTGGCGGTTGAGTGGTTGGCTTCATGGTCGAGTGATAGCTTCTTGGTCGAGTGTCTTGAACCCGTCGAGTGGGATAACTCCTCAGTCGATTGAAAGGTGACTTCTTCTAGGGATGTCCTAGGGTAGGGCTTCTTGGACAGGTCCGTGCCCCTACCCTAGGTACATGGCTTGGCGGCGGTGGCTCTGTATCGTAAAACGTGATGAAATCTTCTCTCCTATTTTTTTCTCCCCGAAAGCAGATATATAGAGTTGGAGTTGGAGCCGGGAGGTCTCCAGGGGGCCCATGAGGTAGGGGGCGCGCCCTAGGGGGGTGCCCCCACCCTCGTGGACAGGGTGTGGGCCCCCTGGTCTTCATCTTTGACGAGGATTTTTTATTATTTATTGTAAGATATTCCGTGGAGTTTCAGGTCATTCTGAGAACTTTTGTTTTCTGCACATAAAATGACATCATGGCAATTCTGCTGAAAACAGCGTCAGTCCGGGTTATCCATTCAAATCATACAAATTAGAGTCCAAAACAAGGGCAAAAGTGTTTGGAAAAGTAGATACGGCGGAGACGTATCAACCATGCACCGGGTCACTTAGCCCTAGGTAGCCGATAAGGTAATTACATATCAGCATGTAGCTCCAGACCTGGTCAAATCGATCGCCTCGTGGAGAAGAAGTGAGTGGATTACTTCCAACCCATCGATACCTTACGATTTAGGAGAGAACATTAGAAGATTATTGCAAAGCTGCGATACCATTGGACGTTGAGGATAGCAATTTAACCATTCTAGAAAGTCTTGAAGAAAATCTAAAATATGCATCATGTTATTGTTGATTCTCTCTCCCTTGATTTCAACAATAAATAGAGTTGACCTTCTCTCATGTGATACTAGCAACATATTATTTGAACTAAGTTACATTTCACCACATAATCCACCTGGCAACAACTCTTGGGCCTCCTTTAATAAACATCTACCTTTGAGGAACCATCGATTCTAATAATGTATACAATATCATTCCCAGGTGATTGAACAACCTGCTTGATGTATTGGTTGCACATAAATTGAAATAGTATTGTATTCCTGATATTTTTGAAAATTACTAAGGGTATGTGATTATGTATACCCTGAACTAAGTTCCCTAATTAATGACTCCATAAATGCTTGAACATCATAAATCCATTATCCTTTATGACTTTATTGTATGACAGCAAAAAGGAAATTCATCACTCTAAATAGGCGATAGAAAGATTAATATATTCTATTATCCACATATGAAAAATTCCTGATGCAAACCAAAACTACAGGAACGACTGATGTTGTGAGGGTTTGAATATGGTTTCCTGGAACATTGGTCCATCAGGAAGATTCCATGCCCTCAATATACTACCTCCCGAAGAAAGAGCAACAACATCTCAATACATGTTCAAAATCAGATCAATTTGAAAAATGTTCAAAATTATGTGGCAATTTAATATATTTTTCCGTAGCAAACTAAATTTAGCACAATGTAATGCATGTATGCAGAAAACCTAAGAAAAATAATGGAGCACCAAATAGGTGGCAATGTATCAAAAACGTACTACTTAGGAAGGTGTAGTAGCCGATTATGTTAAATTGGTCTGTCATTGTCAATTTTAATCACTTCAGAGTCAACTCAATGTTGTTGGACAATCAACTATCTATGCAACTAATACACGAAAGACATAAATTATAACCTCAAGCATGTGCAATATCATATTTTAGCAAGGAATTTGTGATTTTGGGGGATCAACATTCAATGACGAATCATTTCTCCATAGTATGAAGAGTGATTATGTCGCGACTAATGATTTCGATCTTGACAACACATTGTTATTTCATTTTGATCAATTGGATGCGGAGGGTGAGATACGAAATTTGATCAATTCCAACCGTTTAACTCATGGAGGAAGAAAGTAATTCGGGCCTTACACTACACTGGGATGAGGATATTGCTTTTGAGAGTGGATGGAAAGAGATCACTGCTGATGCGGTCGCCTTGAAAGATCAACCGAACCCAAAGTATTGGAAGCACATCAAGTAAAACATCAACGATGGGGTAGGATCCAAGAGATGGACCCATCCGTTGGGTGGGTTGTCTGGACAAAATGAAGCAGCTCCTTCTAGCAGTGTCACAGCTGACCATTATGTAAGCAATCTTGTTGTTTTTTTGTTACCACATTTGCATTACTTTGAGCACTTGCATCTATTTGAGCATTTGTATGTTTTAGGCTAATATAGCTCAAGAGAGGTACAAACAAGTGGCAACTCAAAGGACAAATGGTTTGGCCTCTAATATTGTTGGAAATTTCTAGAAGATAACGAGACGTGAAAATCGAGGAATGGTTAGGCTCCTCCAAAAAAGTAAAGTGGAGCAATTCATCTCTGGAGATGGACAACAGTGAAGAAGATGATGGTGACAAAGAGGAATGGTGCTTAGAAGCCCAACTCCAATGCCTACCACGGGTAGGCCCGATGGAATAAAGGGAGCGAAGGAGATGCTCAAGAGACAAGAAGAGATGGACGTGATGGAAAAAAAATCGATGTCTTAATTAGGACAAGGAAAGAGTACATGGAGAAGCGGAAGCAAGAATAGTTATAGATGAAGGAGATTTTGCATATCGAAATGTTTGAATGAAGAAGAAAAGTTAGCGGCAGATATATGACGGCTATAGGTTTGCACATTGCCCTTCAAAACATTGAAACATATTTCATATGTATCATTGCAACTACAGTACGACAACTTCATTAGTCGGCTAATACAATATGACGTGTGGCAATATCTAAGATATGACAACTCTAAGTCCGAACATCATGCCTGAAACATATTTCATATGTATTATGACAAGCAATACGATGGTTCGCACAAATTAAACGCAATTCGTATGGTTAGGTTTTTTGTGATGAAACCATCTTCAGATTTTAAGTCATAAACTTGGCACTAGTCCTTTCATTTTACTTTTAAGGGTTGCGGCTCAATATTTCAGAGGTTCTCGTAGGGATGTGCACGCATCTACGATGGTACTACCTCCGTCCTGGTTTATTGATCCCCTTCGCATTTTATGCTAGAATTTGACCTTAAATTTAACTAATAAAATGTTGATGTATGTAACAAAAAATAGTATCATTGAAAACGATGTTTAAATACAAATCCAATGATATAATATTTGATGACATGTATTATTCTTATTTTAGTTAATCTATGATTAAAATGGCACAAAATACTAAGACGTAGGTAGTACTGTGTTTAAAAAAGATGGGATGACTCACAAATGCAATCCAACGCGTGGCAGCGGCACCGGCACGTCTTGCATGCAAGCTCAGACGTTAACTCTCTCTCACGTCGGCCGTTTGTACTTGACACCGTCAATAAAACTACGAACGTGTAGCCGCAGCCCGCAGGCAGCGTTGCGCCACGCGCGCTCCCGGTTTGTTCATGTGGCGAGCACCTGATTAACCGACGGCTTATCTCGTTCCCGATAAGTGGATCAAGCTAGGATTTTTCACAGTTTTTATTTTGACAAACATTCGGTCGGTTGAAAATTCTATCATGTCGCAGTCGTTCCGGAGGCAGCTGGCGTCCGAATGCGAAACCGCGTTGGGTGAGCTTAATCCTAAATTAATTTTGGTCGGTTGGACCCGGACAGATCGACTTTCTCCTCTGAAACTTCAGTTGCGTCGGTTGACAGCAACTGTGTTTATTACGGGTAACGATCGATGGATATAGTAGATAATCTTAAGTACGTAGGCATTGTTGGACTGGAATTGACACGTCTGCATGTGCTGCGAGCTAATTGGGGTACGTGCTACTTCAGCTACTCCAGCGACATATATTTCGGTATAGAGAGAGTACATTCTGTGACGCAGGTTTTGTTCCACAAACTTAATTCATTTTCTCTGGTTATCTAAGGGCATGTACAGAAAGACGCCATAGAGAAGACCAATAGTAGCTGAAAAAAATGGGTGACTTGGTGGGCGACTCGGTGGGCGACGGACGTGAGTCCCCGACGCCGCCAATCCTGCCGGAGCCACCGCCGCCGCTCTCGACGGCCGAGGGGGAAGGATTGGGGGTCAACGGGAGGGGGTGTTCACCACTGCCGCTCCGTCCGGCAGACCCGCCTTGCGGAGAGGCGCTTTCGCCTCCGCCGCCTCTGCGGTTGTCGCCGGATCCGCTTCTTCCTGATGAGTTGCGGCCGGCGCTCGTGGGGGGTTTCTGCGGTGGCGCCTGATCTACTCCCTTCCCCACCTTCCCGTCGAGATCCCTCGACGGCGGATCGGGATTGGGAGTTTTTGAATCCTACGAGATGGTACGTGCGTTTTGAAGATGATAGGAAGGCGGGGCGATGGATCAATGGCCTGATCTACTCGCATCCGTCTCGTTGGATGACGATCCGAGATGAAGATGGAGATATTTTGGCCGGACGACATCTCAACGTTGACGAAGAACTTGCGATCGGTAAGCGTTTAACGATTGATATTTTCCATATCGAGGTTCTTGAGTGTGTGCAGGCACCCATGGATTGTGGCGAGCAACCTGAGGTAGTGGATCTTACGGAGGACGCCGACGGACCCAAGCCTGCACAACGGGTTGGGGGACGTTTTTGGATTCTTGCTGATGAAGATGACGACGATGATGATCTGCCGGAAACGACGGTTCGGCCACCATCTACGCTTGGCGTGGCTACATCTACTTCGGTGCCTAAACCTCTGGTGAGTAGTAAGAAATCGTTTTCGTTCGATACTCTGGTTCCTTTGTCAGAAGTCGAAAATGAAACCATGAAGTGGACCGTTGCCGAAGGTGGGGCCACCGGCTATCACTTTGTCCGATTTTTTTCGTCCCGACTGCTGGACGAGAGTGACTCGGAGAAAGAAGAAAGGCAGTCGTATGGTGTCACAGCGATCGCCGGCGGTGGCCGCTGCGTGTGACATTCGGGCGGCCAGATCTGCGCATTTGAATGCTCTTTTGGGCACAGGTGGGCCGCCTGAGATTGCTTGCAACGCGGGCCTGGCTAGTACTGGGCTAGAGGCCCAGGGGGCTGGCCAGGTTTGCGAAGTGGCGGGTGTAGGCGACGTGCACGAGGAGGCCTCGGACCGGTCGCCCCTGCATGCACGATCTCCCTCCCCCTCTCACTTTGTTACTGCTAGGGTTCACCATCGCGGGAGGATTGGCTTCCCATCGGCTTCCTTGCGCCGTTTCTCCCCAGGAATCGCCGGCATTGGTCGACACCTGCCACCTGGATCTCGTCCGGCTGCGATGCCGCCCAAGCCACCTCCGCTGCGGGCTGCGCCGGTGGTGAGGAACCCGACCGGGGCCGCAGGGGGCTCCGCTACTCCGGCTGCGGCTGCTGCTGCGCCGGCCCCCGCACGTGCGGCGCCTCCGCCTCGGGTGGTTCCGCCGCCGCCTCGGGGGGCGCCTCGTCCGCCTCCGGCTAGAGTGGCCCAGCCGCCCAAGGCCACGCCTCCTCCGCTCCCCAGCCTAGGGCTGCGCCGCCGCCACCACCAAGGGTCGAGCCGCAGCCAACCCAATGGTCGTGGCCCAGGCAAATGGCGGGTGGACGCGGTGGCACTGGCCAAGGCGCGAACGGCTGTGGGGCGGGTGCGTCGGCGGGGGATGATCGTAATCCTCCGCGTGGTCAGTGGGGCGATGATGGGTATGATGCTTGTGGTTCTGGGCTGCATCGGGGCTCTTCGTCTACCGACGCTGGACGTGGTTATGCTTGGGTGGACAACGGCAATGCCAACCGGGGTCTCCAAGGACCGCCCGACAACTTTGTGGAGGGTGCGGTCGACCCTAATAACCGCTCTTTCCGGGGTCGTTTCCGCGGAGGGCGGGGCGGGAACAGGCGTCACTATACGCCAAGGCATCCGAAGACTACGGTTGAGACGGAGGTGGCTGACGGTGGATCGATTCTACCACAGGTGGCGGTGGAGACGGTTCAAGCCCTGGCCGAAGTCACGTTGTCGGAGCCCATGCAGACTGGTGATTATGCTTTTGAGCAAGGTATGGAGAAATCCGAGGCTGACAAGGTGTCCAAGTGGGCGGCTAAAAAGAAGAAGCTCACTTGTTTCTGGTGTGGTGAAACGGGACACTTTATGGTTGAATGCACTGCAAAGTTATGTGACTTGTGCCGGAAACCTAAACATACAGCTGCTGAGTGTCCTCTTATGCTGGGGCCTAAGCCTTCTGTTCAGATTTACGGGGTCTGCTGCTCGGAGTTGATGTTCTTCGAGTCTCCCAGTGTGGCACCCTTGGCACCCGCGGTAGAGACCTCTTTCCCCAGTGTGGTGAAGGTGGTAAATGGACCGTTGACCGAGGCGCAGATTATTCAGCAGTTGAGGGAGCTCGCTCCGGGTAACTTTCAGTGGTTGTTGCTCAAGCTCAATGATACATCCTACAAAGTAGATTTTGATGGGGAACGTAGTAATTTCAAAAACTTTCCTACGCACACGCAAGATCATGGTGATGCATAGCAACGGGAGGGGAGAGTGTGATCTACGTACCCTTGTAGATCGACAGCGGAAGCGTTAGCACAACGCGGTTGATGTAGTCGTACGTCTTCACGGCCCGACCGATCAAGCACCGAAACTACGGCACCTCCGAGTTCTAGCACACGTTCAGCTCGATGACGATCCCCGGACTCCGATCCAGCAAAGTGTCGGGGAAGAGTTCCGTCAGCACGACGGCGTGGTGATGATCTTGATGTACTATCGTCGCAGGGCTTCGCCTAAGCACCGCTACAATATTATCGAGGATTATGGTGGAAGGGGGCACCGCACACGGCTAAGAATATGATCACGTGGATCAACTTGTGTGTCTAGTGGTGCCCCCTGCCCTCGTATATAAAGGATCAAGGGGGGGGGGGTGCGGCCGGCCAGGAGGAGGGCGCGCCAGGAGGAGTCCTACTCCCACCGGGAGTAGGATTCCCCCCCTTTCCTAGTTGGAATAGGATTCGGGAGGGGGAAAGAGGAGAGAGAGAAGGAAGGGGGGGGCGCCGCCCCCCTCTCCTTGTCCTATTCGGACTAGGGGGGAGGGGCGTGCGGCCCAGCCCTGGCCACCTCTCCTCTCTTCCACTAAAGCCCACTAAGGCCCATATACCTCCCGGGGGGGTCCGGTAACCTCCCGGTACTCCGGTAAAATCCCGATTTCACCCGGAACACTTCCGATATACAAATATAGGCTTCCAATATATCAATCTTTATGTCTCGACCATTTCGAGACTCCTCGTCATGTCCGTGATCACATCTGGGACTCCGAACAAATCTTCGGTACATCAAAATGCATAAACTCATAATATAACTGTCATCGAAACCTTAAGCGTGCGGACCCTACGGGTTCTAGAACAATGTAGACATGACCGAGACACGTCTCCGGTCAATAACCAATAGCGGAACCTGGATGCTCATATTGTCTCCCACATATTCTACGAAGATCTTTATCAGTCAGACCGCATAACAACATACGTTGTTCCCTTTGTCATCGGTATGTTACTTGCCTGAGATTCGATCATCGGTATCTCAATACCTAGTTCAATCTCGTTACCGGCAAGTCTCTTTACTCATTTCGCAATACATCATCTCGCAACTAACTCATTAGTTGCAATGCTTGCAAGGCTTATGTGGTGTGCATTACCGAGAGGGCCCAGAGATACCTCTCCGACAATCGGAGTGACAAATCCTAATCTCGAAATACGCCAACCCAACATGTACCTTTGGAGACACCTGTAGAGCTCCTTTATAATCACCCAGTTACGTTGTGACATTTGGTAGCACACAAAGTGTTCCTCCGGTAAACGGGAGTTGCATAATCTCATAGTCATAGGAACATAAGTCATGAAGAAAGCAATAGCAACATACGAAACGATCAGGTGCTAAGCTAATGGAATGGGTCATGTCAATCACATCATTCTCCTAATGATGTGATCCCATTAATCAAATGACAACACATGTCTATGGTTAGGAAACATAACCATCTTTGATTAACGAGCTAGTCAAGTAGAGGCATACTAGTGACGTTTGGTTTGTCTATGTATTCACACAAGTATTATGTTTCCGGATAATACAATTCTAGCATGAATAATAAACATTTATCATGATATAAGGAAATAAAATAATAACATTATTATTGCCTCTAGGGCATATTTCCTTCAGTCTCCCACTTGCACTAGAGTCAATAATCTAGATTACTCAGTAATGATTCTAACACCCATGGAGCTTTGGTGCTGATCATGTTTTGCTTGTGGAAGAGGCTTAGTCAACGGGTCTGCTATGTTCAGATCCGTATGTATCTTGCAAATCTCTATGTCTCCCACCTGGACTAGATCCCGAATGGAATTGAAGCGTCTCTTGATGTGCTTGGTTCTCTTGTGAAATCTGGATTCCATTGCCAAGGCAATTGCACCAGTATTGTCACAAAAGATTTTCATTGGACCCGATGCACTAGGTATGACACCTAGATCGGATATGAACTCCTTCATCCAGACTCCTTCGTTTGCTGCTTCCGAAGTAGCTATGTACTCCGCTTCACATGTAGATCCCGCCACAACGCTTTGTTTAGAACTGCACCAACTGACAGCTCCACCGTTTAATGTAAACACGTATCCGGTTTGCGATTTAGAATCGTCCGGATCAGTGTTAAAGCTTGCATCAACGTAACCATTTATGATGAGCTCTTTGCCACCTCCATATATGAGAAACATATCCTTAGTCCTTTTCAGGTATTTCAGGATGTTCTTGACCGTTGTCCAGTGATCCACTCCTGGATTACTTTGGTACCTCCCTGCTAGACTTATAGCAAGACACACATCAGGTCTGGTACACAGCATTGCATACATGATAGAGCCTATGGCTGAAGCATAGGGAACATCTTTCATTTTCTTTCTATCTTCTGCATTGGTCGGGGATTGAGTCTTACTCAATTTCACACCTTGTAACACAGGCAAGAATCCTTTCTTTGCTTGATCCATTTTGAATTTCTTTAAAACTTTGTCAAGATATGTGCTTTGTGAAAGTCCAATTAAGCGTCTTGATCTATCTCTATAGATCTTAATGCCCAATATGTAAGCAGCTTCACCGAGGTCTTTCATTGAAAAACTCTTATTCAAGTATCCTTTTATGCTATCCAGAAATTCTATATCATTTCCGATTAGCAATATGTCATCTACATATAATATCAGAAATGCTACAGAGCTCCCACTCACTTTCTTGTAAATACAGGCTTCTCCAAAAGTCTGTACAAAACCAAATGCTTTGATCACACTATCAAAGCGTTTATTCCAACTCCGAGAGGCTTGCACCAGTCCATAAATGGATCGCTGGAGCTTGCACACTTTGTTAGCTCCCTTTGGATCGACAAAACCTTCCGGCTGCATCATATACAACTCTTCTTGCAGAAATCCATTCAGGAATGCAGTTTTGACATCCATTTGCCAAATTTCATAATCATAAAATGCGGCAATTGCTAACATGATTCGGACAGACTTAAGCATCGCTACGGGTGAGAAGGTCTCATCGTAGTCAATCCCTTGAACTTGCCGAAAACCTTTTGCGACAAGTCGAGCTTTGTAGACAGTAACATTACCGTCAGCGTCAGTCTTCTTCTTGAAGATCCATTTATTCTCAATTGCTTGCCGATCATTGGGCAAGTCAACCAAAGTCCATACTTTGTTCTCATACATGGATCCCATCTCAGATTTCATGGCTTCAAGCCATTTTGCGGAATCTGGGCTCACCATCGCTTCTTCATAGTTCGTAGGTTCATCATGATCTAGTAGCATGACTTCCAGAACAGGATTACCGTACCACTCTGGCGCGGATCTTACTCTGGTTGATCTACGAGGTTCAGTAGTATCTTGTTCTGAAGTTTCATGATCATTATCATTAGCTTCCTCACTAATTGGTGTAGGTGTCACAGAAACAGGTTTCTGTGATGTACTACTTTCCAATAAGGGAGCAGGTACAGTTACCTCGTCAAGTTCTACTTTCCTCCCACTCACTTCTTTCGAGAGAAACTCCTTCTCTAGAAAGTTTCCGAATTTAGCAACAAAAGTCTTGCCTTCGGATCTGTGATAGAAGGTGTATCCAATAGTTTCCTTTGGATATCCTATGAAGACACATTTCTCCGATTTGGGTTCGAGCTTATCAGGTTGAAATTTTTTCACATAAGCATCGCAGCCCCAAACTTTCAGAAACGACAACTTTGGTTTCTTGCCAAACCACAGTTCGTATGGCGTCGTCTCAACGGATTTTGATGGTGCCCTATTTAACGTGAATGCGGCCGTCTCTAGAGCATATCCCCAAAACGATAGCGGTAAATCAGTAAGAGACATCATACATCGCACCATATCTAGTAAAGTACGATTACGACGTTCGGACACACCATTACGCTGTGGTGTTCCGGGTGGCGTGAGTTGCGAAACTATTCCACATTGTTTTAAATGTACACCAAACTCGTAACTCAAATATTCTCCTCCACGATGAGATCGTAGGAATTTTATTTTCTTGTTACGATGATTTTGAACTTCACTCTGAAATTCTTTGAACTTTTCAAATGTTTCAGATTTATGTTTCATTAAGTAGATATATCCATATCTTCTTAAGTCATCTGTGAAGGTGAGAAAATAACGATATCCGCCACGAGCCTCAACATTCATTGGACCACATACATCTATACGTATGATTTCCAATAAATTTGTTGCTCTCTCCATAGTACCGGAGAATGGTGTTTTTGTCATCTTACCCATAAGGCACGGTTCGCAAGTACCAAGTGATTCATAATCAAGTGGTTCCAAAAGCCCATCAGTATGGAGTTTCTTCATGCGCTTTATACCGATATGACCCAAACGGCAGTGCCACAAATAAGTTGCACTATCATTATCAACCCTGCATCTTTTGGTTTCAACACTATAAATATGTGTGTCACTACTATCGAGATTTAATAAAAATAGACCACTCTTTAAGGGTGCATGACCAGAAAAGATATTACTCATGTAAATAGAACAACCATTATTCTCTGATTTAAATGAATAACCGTCTCGCATCAAACAAGATCCAGATATAATGTTCATGCTTAACGCTGGCACCAAATAACAATTATTTAGGTCTAATACTAATCCCGAAGGTAGATGTAGAGGTAGCGTGCCGACTGCGATCACATCGACTTTGGAACCATTTCCCACGCGCATCGCCACCTCGTCCTTAACCAATCTTCGCTTAATCCGTAGTCCCTGTTTCGAGTTGCAAATATTAGCAACAGAACCAGTATCAAATACCCAGGTGCTACTGCGAGCATTAGTAAGGTACACATCAATAACATGTATATCACATATACCTTTGTTCACCTTGCCATCCTTCTTATCCGCCAAATACTTGGGGCAGTTCCGCTTCCAGTGACCAGTCTGCTTGCAGTAGAAGCACTCAGTTTCAGGCTTAGGTCCAGGTTTGGGTTTCTTCTCTTGAGTAGCAACTTGCTTGCTGTTCTTTTTGAAGTTCCCCTTCTTCTTCCCTTTGCCCTTTTTCTTGAAACTAGTGGTCTTGTTGACCATCAACACTTGATGCTCCTTCTTGATTTCTACCTCCGCAGCTTTCAGCATTGCGAAGAGCTCGGGAATAGTCTTATTCATCCCTTGCATATTATAGTTCATCACGAAGCTCTTGTAGCTTGGTGGCAGTGATTGGAGAATTCTGTCAATGACGCAATCATCTGGAAGATTAACTCCCAATTGAATCAAGTGATTATTATACCCAGACATTTTGAGTATATGCTCACTGACAGAACTGTTCTCCTCCATCTTGCAGCTATAGAACTTATTGGAGACTTCATATCTCTCAATCCGGGCATTTGCTTGAAATATTAACTTCAACTCCTGGAACATCTCATATGCTCCATGATGTTCAAAACGTCGTTGAAGTCCCGATTCTAAGCCGTAAAGCATGGCACACTGAACTATCGAGTAGTCATCAGCTTTGCTCTGCCAGACGTTCATAACATCTGGTGTTGCTCCAGCAGCAGGCCTGGCACCTAGCGGTGCTTCCAGGACGTAATTCTTCTATGCAGCAATGAGGATAATCCTCAAGTTACGGACCCAGTCCGTGTAATTGCTACCATCATCTTTCAACTTTGCTTTCTCAAGGAACGCATTAAAATTCAACGGAACAACAGCACGGGCCATCTATCTACAATCAAACATAAACAAGCAAGATACTATCAGGTACTAAGTTCATGATAAATTTAGGTTCAATTAATCATATTACTTAAAGAACTCCCACTTAGATAGACATCCCTCTAATCCTCTAAGTGATTACGTGATCCAAATCAACTAAACCATGTCCGATCATCACGTGAGATGGAGTAGTTTCATTGGTGAACATCACTATGTTGATCATATCTACTATATGATTCACGCTCGACCTTTCGGTCTCCGTGTTCCGAGGCCATATCTGTATATGCTTGGCTCGTCAAGTATAACCTGAGTATTCCGCGTGTGCAACTGTTTTGCACCCGTTGTATTTGAACGTAGAGCCTATCACACCCGATCATCACGTGGTGTCTCAGCACGAAGAACTTTCGCAACGGTGCATACTCAGGGAGAACACTTCTTGATAATTAGTGAGAGATCATCTTATAATGCTACCGTCAATCAAAGCAAGATAAGATGCATAAAAGATAAACATCACATGCAATCAATATAAGTGATATGATATGGCCATCATCATCTTGTGCTTGTGATCTCCATCTTCGAAGCACCGTCGTGATCACCATCGTCACCGGCGCGACACCTTGATCTCCATCGTAGCATCGTTGTCGTCTCGCCAATCTTATGCTTCCACGACTATCGCTACCGCTTAGTGATAAAGTAAAGCATTACAGCGCGATTGCATTGCATACAATAAAGCGACAACCATATGGCTCCTGCCAGTTGCCGATAACTCGGTTACAAAACATGATCATCTCATACAATAAAATTTAGCATCATGTCTTGACCATATCACATCACAACATGCCCTGCAAAAACAAGTTAGACGTCCTCTACTTTGTTGTTGCAAGTTTTACGTGGCTGCTACGGGCTTAAGCAAGAACCAATCTTACCTACGCATCAAAACCACAACGATAGTTTGTCAAGTTGGTGCTGTTTTAACCTTCGCAAGGACCGGGCGTAGCCACACTCGGTTCAACTAAAGTTGGAGAAACTGTCACCCGCTAGCCACCTTTGTGCAAAGCACGTCGGGAGAACCGGTCTCGCGTAAGCGTACGCGTAATGTCGGTCCGGGCCGCTTCGTCCAACAATACCGCCGAACCAAAGTATGACATGCTGGTAAGCAGTATGACTTATATCGCCCACAACTCACTTGTGTTCTACTCATGCATATAACATCAACACAAAAAACCTAGGCTCTGATACCACTGATGAGGAACGTAGTAATTTCAAAAAAAATCCTACGCACACGCAAGATCATGGTGATGCATAGCAACGAGAGGGGAGAGTGTGATCTACGTACCCTTGTAGATCGACAGCGGAAGCATTAGCACAACGCGGTTGATGTAGTCGTACGTCTTCACGGCCCGACCGATCAAGCACCGAAACTACGGCACCTCCGAGTTCTAGCACACGTTCAGCTCGATGACGATCCCCGGACTCCAATCCAGCAAAGTGTCGGGGAAGAGTTCCGTCAGCACGACGGCGTAGTGATGATCTTGATGTACTATCGTCGCAGGGCTTCGCCTAAGCACCGCTACAATATTATCGAGGATTATGGTGGAAGGGGGCACCGCACACGGCTAAGAATATGATCACGTGGATCAACTTGTGTGTCTAGGGGTGCCCCCTGCCCCCGTATATAAAGGATCAAGGGGGTGCGGCCGGCCAGGAGGAGGGCGCGCCAGGAGGAGTCCTACTCCCACCGGGAGTAGGATTCCCCCCCCCCCTTTCCTAGTTGGAATAGGATTCGGGAGGGGGAAAGAGGAGAGAGAGAAGGAAGGGGGGGCGCCGCCCCCCTCTCCTTGTCCTATTCGGACTAGGGGGGAGGGGCGCACGGCCCAGCCCTGGCCACCTCTCCTCTCTTCCACTAAAGCCCACTAAGGCCCATATACCTCCCGGGAGGTTCCGGTAACCTCCCGGTACTCCGGTAAAATCCCGATTTCACCCGGAACACTTCCGATATCCAAATATAGGCTTCCAATATATCAATCTTTATGTCTCGACCATTTCGAGACTCCTCGTCATGTCCGTGATCACATCCGGGACTCCGAACAAATCTTCGGTACATCAAAATGCATAAACTCATAATATAACTGTCATCAAAACCTTAAGCGTGCGGACCCTACGGGTTCGAGAACAATGTAGACATGACCGAGACACGTCTCTGGTCAATAACCAATAGCGGAACCTGGATGCTCATATTGGCTCCCACATATTCTACGAAGATCTTTATCGGTCAGACCGCATAACAACATACGTTGTTCCCTTTGTCATCGGTATGTTACTTGCCCGAGATTCGATCGTCGGTATCTCAATACCTAGTTCAATCTCGTTACCGGCAAGTCTCTTTACTCGTTTCGTAATACATCATCTCGCAACTAACTCATTAGTTGCAATGCTTGCAAGGCTTATGTGATGTGCATTACCGAGAGGGCCCAGAGATACCTCTCCGACAATCGGAGTGACAAATCCTAATCTCGAAATACGCCAACCCAACATGTACCTTTGGAGACACCTGTAGAGCTCCTTTATAATCACCCAGTTACGTTGTGACGTTTGGTAGCACACAAAGTGTTCCTCCGGTAAACGGGAGTTGCATAATCTCATAGTCATAGGAACATGTATAAGTCATGAAGAAAGCAATAGCAACATACTAAACGATCGGGTGCTAAGCTAATGGAATGGGTCATGTCAATCACATCATTCTCCTAATGATGTGATCCCATTAATCAAATGACAACACATGTCTATGGTTAGGAAACATAACCATCTTTGATTAACGAGCTAGTCAAGTAGAGGCATACTAGTGATGTTTTGTTTGTCTATGTATTCATACAAGTATTATGTTTCCGGATAATACAACTCTAGCATGAATAATAAACATTCATCATGATATAAGGAAATAAAATAATAACATTATTATTGCCTCTAGGGCATATTTCCTTCAGATTTCCCATCTAAGGAGGATCAGCTGAGAATCCTCAAGTTTGGTATGAGCAGGGTCACGGGCACTAGTTTTGTGTTGCAGTTCGATGAGTGGAAAAAGAAGGAGCCGCAGGGCACGCCATTAACTCAGATTTGGGTACGTTTTTCCGGGGCACCATCTGATCCCCTGGACAGCTTTTTGGTGACGTGGAGCCTGGGTTCTTTGATGGGCAAGACTGAGCAGGTGGATATGCCGTTCACTCGGGTTAACGGGGTGGCGCATTTACTTGTCAGTGTTGCTAACACTGAGTTCCCGCCGGACATGGTGCCTTGGACTTATGAAGGTGTTCTGTATCAGTTAGACGTTGAGTATGAGGATCCTAACCTGTTCGATGATTTTGAGGATGATATCCCATGGACACTTCTGAGGGAGGAGGTGCTCCGGGGAACCAGGATGATTCGGCTAAGGGTGATGATGATAAGGCCAAGGGGCCTTCGGGTCCGTCTGATTCCAGTGATGTTGCTCCTGTTCGGTCAACTGGTGCGGTTCCGACGAGCACCTTGCAGCTTGGTTCCTTGGGGCCGTTCTCTGCTCCGCCTAGGCTTCGGGCCGACCGAGCTGTTTCTGTGAATCCTGTGGTGCCTACGAGTGCGTCGAAGGCCGTTGAGATGGGAGGTGCCGAGGGGCAGGTGGCCCTTCCCTTATCTCCTACCTCTCCCACGAATATCGTGGACGTGGCTGCGACGGTAGCCTTGGTTGGAGGTGACGGGCAGGAGGCCCGGTCCTCCGAGTTGCCGTCACCGTCGGCGTCGACGACGGGCTCGGCGCTCCTTTCCTTGACGCCGGATGCTTGCGGAGGAGTGGGCGTGCAGGAAGCCGCCGTCATGTCGCGTCCTGCTTCGGAGGGCGGGTCGGATGGCGTGGTCGTCTTACCGCCTCACTCCCCGGAGCGTCCTATGCTGGTTTCGCTGGTCTCGGCTTACTGCGGGACTTCCGTGGACAGGCCGCGGAAGTTGCTGTCGTCTTGTGCTGCTGCGCCGGTGGCATCGGCCCGGGGTGCCGCTGTTGGGGGACGGGCAGGAGGCCTTTCCCCTAGCAGAGCTTCGTGCGAGGAGGTCATCGCCTTTGGTGGAATCCCGGATCATGTCTCTCAGGGGAGGCGGATCAGCGGGAGGCTGCAGGAGCAGCCAGACGTTGATGACATGCAGCTAAGGTGTGCTATGAGGGCAGCCAAGTTGCGTGACGTCGAGATCTCCACTGATATGTCTGTTAATAAGTCGAATTCCATTTTGCATTTTACCAATGATGAAATTGTTCATAATGCAAATCAAATAGGAGTCTCACTTGGTAATAATGATATGGAGATATCTAGGTTGGTTAATGACATTCTTGATTCGGAAGCTGAACGAACGTTAGATATGATTCGTCACATAGCTGCCGTTAAACCTATGAATGATTCGGAGATCGATGCGCTTGGGGTTAGGGTTCTTGATGGTTTGTGTGCCGATCTTGACCCTGCGTTACCGGAGACGGAGGAGGAGGAGGGGTTTGCCTATCCTGAGACCTCTATTCATGTAGATGAGTCCTTGGTGATTGCAGCAGAGCCTGAGTGTGGTGACCAATCTGAAGATCGCGTTAAGCCTAAACGGACTTGGAAACGGAAGGTTTATCCAGTCTCGGCCGCGTGTAGAAGCGCTAGGATCTATACCGCTAAAAAAATCATGATGAAATATGAGAGGCATTTTCTGGAATAGCAGAGGTCTTAAAAACTTGGCTAAAAGAAGGTTTCTAGCGGATGCTTCTCTTGAACATCATTTGGATTTTATTGCGTTGTCTGAGACTGGAAGAGGCAACTTCACTTCACAATTTCTTAGCACTTTATCTGCGGGGTAGATTTTGACTGGCATTGCCTCCCCCCTCGAGGAAGATCCGGTGGGGTTTTACTTGGGGTTAAGTGCGAAACTTTGGAAGTTCGGAGTGTAGTTTTGGGAGAGTTTGCAGTAAAGTTTCGGGTTAGAACTAAGGCAGATGGGTTTGATTGGGCTTTGGTGGTGGTTTACGGAGCCGTGCAACCAGAGCTCAAGCCAGATTTCTTGGCGGATCTGGTCCGTGTCTGCGGTAACGAGCAGCTCCCTATCTTAGTGGGGGTGATTTCAACATTATCTGAAGAAAAGAGGAAAAGAATAATGATAATTTTGACGGCAGATGGTCGTTTATGTTCAATACCATCATCGAAAGCTTGGATCTCAGAGAGATAGAGATCTCGGGTAGGAAATTCACTTGGGCTAACTCTTTACCGGTATCGACTTTTGAGAAGCTTGACCATGTTTTAGCTAGTGTCGAATGGGAACAGAAGTTTCCCTTGGTAACTGTGCAGGCGTTGACACGAGGTGTCTCAGATCACACACCGTTACTAGTCGACTCGGGTGTTCAAACACATGTGGGTAACAAGAATATTTTCTCGTTTGAACTTGCATGGTTTGAAAGAGAAGGGTTCCTCGAGTTGTTAGCTCGGGAGTGGGCTAAAGACTCAGGAGGAAGGTCGCCCATTGAGCGATGGCAATGCAAGATTCGTCATCTCCGAAGGTTCCTTCGGGGATGGGCTAAGCATACGCATGGGATTTATAAGGCGGAGAAGGAAAGACTTCTTCTACTTATTCAGAACCTTGAAGTTAAAGCTGAAACTTCTATCTTAGATACCAGTGAGTTGGAAACTAAGATGGAGGCGGAGTTGCGGCTGAAAAAGCTTCTCCGCAAGGAGGAATTGAAGTGGGCGTTGCAAGCTAAGGTTCAAAAAATCGTACAAGGTGAGGATAACACTCAATTCTTTCATATGATAGCTAATGGGAAGCATCGTAAAAAGAGAATTTTCCAATTAGAACAAGACGAAGGGACGATAGTTAGTCAAGAAAATCTGAAAGTCTACATTACCAACTATTATAAGGAGTTGTTTGGACCTCCGGAAGAGAATTTTGTGTCTTTAGATGAGTCTAGGGTTGAGGATGTTCCTCAACTTGAGACTGACGAGAATGAGATTTTGACAGCTCCCTTTACGGAGAAAGAGGTGTTTGAGGCCATTGCACAAATGGAAAATAATAAGGCTCCAGGACCGGATGGGTTTTCGGCAGAGTTTTATAGAAAGTGTTGGCATTTCATTAAGGGAGACTTGATGCCGATGTTTCAGGAGTTTTTTGCGGGGCAACTTCAGTTGTTTAAGCTGAATTTTGGAACGATAACTCTTCTTCCTAAGAAGACAAGGCAGTTCGCATTGAGCAGTTCAGGCCTATTTGTCTGCTTAATGTTAGTTTCAAAATCTTCACCAAGGTCGGGACGAACAGACTTACGCAGATTGCACACTCTGTAGTTCATCCGTCCCAGACTGCTTTCATGACTGATAGAAATATCCTTGAAGGGGTTGTTGTCTTGCATGAAACGCTCCATGAGATTCACTCAAAAAAACTAGACGGCGTTGTTTTTAAAGTGGATTTTGAAAAAGCATACGATAAAGTTAAATGGCCTTTCCTTCAACAAGCTTTGCGTATGAAAGGATTTGATCCGGCCTGGAGAAACTAGATTGAATCCTTTACGCAAAAAGGGAGTGTAGGGATTAAAGTGAATGACGACATAGGTCACTATTTCTAGACACTCAAAGGGTTAAGGCAAGGAGATCCTATGTCACCGATCCTATTCAACATAGTGGTTGATATGCTGACTATTTTAATAGGGCGGGCTAAGGATGCGGGGTAGGTAGGTGGCCTTGTTCCGCATCTAGTTGACGGAGGTATTTCCATCCTTCAGTATGCTGATGATACTATCATCTTTATGGAGCACGACTTGGCGAAAGCAAGAAACATGAAGCTTCTGTTATGCTTATTTGAACAATTGTCCGGGCTCAAAATTAACTTCCACAAGAGCGAATTGTTTTGTTTTGGAAGAGCTAATGATGACCAGGAGGCTTATAAACAATTGTTCGGTTGTGAATTGGGCACGTTACCGTTCACGTACTTAGGTATACCCATTCATCATCGTAAACTGACTAACAAAGAGTGGAAATGCATCGAAGATCGTTTTGAAAAGAAACTGAGATGTTGGAAAGGGAAGCTCATGTCATACGGAGGACGATTAATTTTTTTTTAATTCGGTCCTTACCAGTATGCCTATGTTAATCCTATCCTTTTTCCAGGTCCCGGTGGGTGTCAGGAAAAGGTTAGACTTTTATCGATCTCGATTCTTTTGGCAGAGTGATGAGCTTAAACGAAAGTATAGGCTTGCTAAGTGGGATATAATCTGTAGGCCGAAGGACCAAGGGGGGCTAGGAATTGAAAATCTGGAAGTCAAAAACATATGTCTCCTTAGCAAGTGGCTATTTAAACTTTCGTCAGAGACAGAGGCTATTTGGGCACAGATTCTGCGTAATAAGCATCGTCATGCTAAAACCCTGGCCCAGGTGACTATGAGGCCCTCTGACTCACCTTTCTGAAAAGGCTTGATGAGAGTTAAACAACTCTTTTTCAACAAGACAAGATTCATAGTCTGGAATGGAGCTAATACGAGGTTCTGAGAGGATATGTGGCTTGGGGAGACCCCCCCTTGCACTTCAATATCCTACTCTGTACAACATTGTTCAACGTAGAGAAGCCTACGTTGCAACCGTTTTACAATCCACTCCCCTCAATATTAGTTTTCGGAGGACGCTAGTTGGAAATCGTTGGGAGTCCTGGCTTCATCTTGTAAGACGTTTGATGGATGTATAGCTATCCCAGCAGCCAGATCAGCTGTGTTGGAAACTTACTAAGAACGGTGTGTTTTCGGTCAAATTCATGTATCTGAATGTCATAAACTCTAGCGTCATTCCTTCCTCCATGTACGTTTGGAAAGTAAAGGTACCCTTGCGAATCAAAGTGTTTATGTGGTTTGTGCATAAACAAGTCATTTTGACTAAGGATAATCTGGCAAAACGCAACTGGGTGGGTTCTGCTGGATGTAGTCTTTGTGACCATAACGAAAATGTCAAACATCTCTTTCTTGATTGTCCGTTGGCTAAGATTCTGTGGCGGTAGATTCATATTGCGTTTAATATTAATCCGCCCACCTCTATCAACATGTTATTTGGAACGTGGCTTGATGGGGTTGATTCCGATACAGCGAGGCACATTCGTGTTGGCGTTTGTGCTTTATTTTGGGCAGTCTGGAACTGCAGGAATGATTTAGTTTTTAATAGATCAACGAACATTCACTTTTTGCAGGTTGTCTTCAGGGCCACGGCTTTCATCCGTATGTGGTCGCTACTCACTCAGACGGAGGCCAGGGAGCGTTTGGTTACTGCGTCTACCCGATGAGAGATGATAGCTCGGGATATTTTCAACCGGTTTGGATGGCGGTCATGTAATAGGATAGGCATGTAGTGCTCCTATTTTATTTGCCAGCCGGTTATGGCTTGTTGTCTTAGCTCTTTTGAGCTTTTGTTTATTTTCACACTTCGAGACTTGGAGACTTGTTGCTGGTTTATCGTTTTAATATTATGAGCCGTATGCATCTATCTGATGCAGAGGCTGGGGTAAAACCCCTTTTCGAAAGAAAAAAAAAGTGCCACGTAGAATAAACATTGGGGGTGAAGGAAAGAAAATTCATTAAAAAAAGTTAGTCTTCTCTTATTTAAGAGATGTTCTCTTAATACAATATGTCTTACGATATTTTAAAAATAGTTAGCTTTTGAAGATAAGGTTAAGAGATAACCCATTATAGACATATTTTTATTGTCATCTCTAAACTACATGTGAGACTTAACATAAGACTGTCTTATCAACCATTGTACATGTCTTAAGCATAGTTTAAATGGTCATTTTTTTTGGCGAAACTCGTTCATCGGGTTCAAGTCCTAGATTTGTTATGTGTAATCATATGTCTTTGGATATATTCAGAATTTTATAGTTTTATTCTTTCAATGGTAAGCGGTCTGCCCTCGACAACGAGGCACCTATGGTATCTTCGTCAATCATTTCTCGAAAGTGCTCCTAAGAGTAAGATATGCATACTTGCATTCATAAAAACACCGAACCTGTCATTCAAAATAGTTTACATTTTTTTCACATTTCATAAGAGTGCATTCACATCCTCCCTCTTTCTTCTCTCTAGCAAGTCTCTGTACCCCTGATTTTGACTATGATTCAAAATAGTTTACCTACAAACGACGTAGCTGGCCTATCGGGTTGATGTTTGAGTAATTTAACCTGGCACATTTTAAGTTGAAAAACACCGAACCTGTCATTCTCAGTCCGATATACTATATCTATTTGAGGTATATATAGTATATCTAAGTTTTGATTGACTGATGTTTATTCATAACCCCGTCCTGTGGTGCAGCGGTAAAGCAGTCAAGTTTTTTTATTGAGACAGAGGTGATGCAGTCAAGTGTAATTTTTTTTTTTGAGGGAATGCAGTCAAGTGTAATACATTTTTTTTGAGGGGTAGTCAAGTGTAATACATGTTGTGTGGCCAACAGCTATCCCTATAATGGGCCTGCCCAGAACGCAGGAACATACTGTACTTTTTTTTTTGCACGACAGGTGCTCACCTCTAGGCCCGGTCCTGAGATTTTGGGGGCCCGGAGGTCACCTCCCTACATGCAGGTGCTTCATTTTTTTGTCTGAAAAAAGGTGCTTCATTTTTTTCTTGAATAAATATAGGTGCTTCATTCGTTGCTAAAAAGGGTGCTTCATTCAAGTACGTTTTTTCTATGTGTTAAATTTTTTTTGTGAATAAGTCAAAAATTCAATAAAATGTTAAAAAAATGTTCGTCAA
Organism: Triticum aestivum; assembly: GCF_018294505.1. Classification (NCBI taxonomy): domain Eukaryota; kingdom Viridiplantae; phylum Streptophyta; class Magnoliopsida; order Poales; family Poaceae; genus Triticum; species Triticum aestivum. Next base: position 100,613,602 of record NC_057803.1, read on the forward strand.
CTAAAAAAAGTTCACCAATTCAAAAAAGTGTTCATGAATTCAAGAAAAGTTCACGAATTAGAAAAATGTTAAAGAATTTGAAAAATAATTGCAAACTCAAAGAAAGTTTGTGGATAAAAAAAAGTTCATGACATTTTAAAAAGATCATAATATTCTTCAACTAGTTATCTCGATGTTGCCGACCTCTGGCATGTTATGAAAGAGGTGTGGGATCTACTAGTCGATGATGACCTCCAAACTCAGAGCGGGAGTGGATCTTGAGACTGCTCGATAAACTCCCGGATACTTTCATCTTATGTCATTGATGATCATGTGGAGGGCATGGCATGTACGTAATGAGATGATGCATCCGAAACCGGTAATCCCAATTGAAACTTCCAGATGTTTCCCATGCAACCACGTCACCTCCCTTCTGTCGCAGCAACAACACCTCCAGGGCCGCCGAGTGAAAGGAAAACAAGTTGTACAATGCATAATCATTGTTGGCACTCGTCATAAGCCTATATTGCATGCTGAGAAATGGAGACCCACGAAACCTGGATGTGGTAAGCTTAATGTCGATGGCATGGCCGTGGACGAGGATGGCATAGCCGATGCGGGGATGCTACTCAGAGACCATACAAAAGCGATGATCTTCACGACGATTATAATGCTTTACAACTGTGGATACATGCTAGAAGCGGAGCTCGCTGCTCTCCGTGAAGGGGCTTCAACTGTCCCTTGAATGGACATAACCGAATCGTCAAATGAAGTCTGATTGTGCCAACCAATGCAAATGGTGTCAAGCTCCAGGCATAACCGCTCGACACTTTCGCATCGGGTGTATTAGATCAGGTTGTTGTTGTCTCAAGGAAGGGAGGCCAAGTTAGTTAAAGTTAGCATAGCCTCGTAGGTATGGGGACGATCACGGTTGCACATTGTGTAGACCCCCCCCCCCCCCCCACACACACACAGGAAATTGCTAGCGTTGTGGCAGTCGTCTGTAACTATCTTACTCAGTGGCGAAGCCAGGATTTCCAACATGAGTATGAAACGCTATTTTTTCCAATACGAATTATAATATAAAAAGTAAAAGTTTACATTTGCCACAATAACAAGGAAACTATAAATTAGTGTTTGTGGTGCTCTATTTCAAGAAAGAACGCTACACTACCAATCAGTAAATTAAGTATAATGATGATAATCTTCTATTATGAATTGACAATTTAGGAAAACCAGAAATTGAGAAGACTATAAGAAAAAATATTCACGGTAAGTCGTTAATCCCTTGAGTCGGCGCTTGCTGTTGTTGGCCTTTGTCTATCAGATGTGAGCACCCATCACCGCTCGCTGCCCCTATCGTCGCTATCGAGGATGAGCCAATGAGGGCAAGGCAAGCACATGCTCTTGTCGGCTATCCTTGATCAAACGACGGTGCAATGTCCAGTTTTATGACTTCGTAGGGATCGACGAGTCGTGCGCTCACAAGGCTATAGCATTAATTAGGGTTCAACCAAATGAGGATTATGTTAGGCGCATACATAACTGAGGGGCAACCAAAATACTAAGATAGACCCATAGGTAATAATGACAGGATCGATGTGATTATCATTTTGCCCCTTAGGTCAAGGTACTCCATGACTTTTCAAATAAATATTCCGTCCGGGCTTGGTTTTGGAGTACCAAATTGTGTATTGGTCATTGCATCAATGAAAATGGACGGCTCACATTAATTTTGGGTGTAGTAGAAGAGCTCCTAAAAATTGTCAAAATTGAAGTCTTGAAGCTGCCAATGTTGGCGTACCAAAATTGTCACAATGTTACAACTAGCTAGGCAGTAAAATGTGATAGAATGATCCTGTCATGTATCACTGATAAGTGGAGGCCAAACCCGAATAGGTGGCATTTTATCAAGTTTGCGACTCAAACAGCGGTCAAGACTTGTATAGCAAAACACTTCACTTCTGATCCGATTTGGTATCTGACCACCCCTGTGTAAGCTGCTTTCTACTTCTGGTTGGTACTCCCTTCGTCCGAGAAAATGTGTCCCTCAAATGATGACAAGATTGAGACAAACTTTTTCGGACGAAGAGAGTATTAAACAGACACTTGGTTTTTCATGGTGTCTTGAGATGTCTGGGAGCGACACCATTATAACCTTTTCGCCATTTGTAGGAGACAGCAAAGAATTGACACGCCTTGACCTCACAATCCAATTGGAATTCTTCAAATATATTTTCCGCATCACAAGAAAAGGGCTACATTATATATTAGTTACAATAATTTCTTGGAAGAAACAGCCTGTGTATCCCTCCCTCGTTCTTGTTCTACTCTGAAGACAAGAATTTCTCCACCTTCTCCACTTCCTCCACGCTCCCGACGTACAGAGGCACTCTCTGATGGACCTGCACAAAACGCATCGACAACAACCGATTAAGATCTCCAATTTAACCGCGCATTCTAAGTGCACTAGTGATTTCATACAAGCGTACCGCTGTGGGCATGATGTCGAGTACCCTCTGGTGGCCGTCGGAGCCTTTGCCGCCGGCCTGCTCGGCGATGAAGCTCATGGGCGCGCACTCGTAGAGCAGCCGCAGCTTGCCGTTCTTGCTCTTCTGGTCGCTGGGGTACCCGTAGATGCCGCCGTAGAGCATGGTGCGGTGGAAGTCGCCGACGAGGCTGCCGATGTAGCGCGCGGAGTAGGGCTTGCCGGAGGTGCCGGGCTCCTTGAGGCTGTCCATGTACTTCTTGAGCTTGTCGTCCCAGAGCGCGTAGTTGCCCTCGTTGAAGGAGTAGATCTTGCCCGACTTTGGGATCTGCACCTTCTCCTGCGTCAGCACGAACTCGCCGTACATCGGGTCCAGCGTGAACACGTACACCCCGGTGCCGATGGTGAGCACGAAGATGACCGAGCTCGAGTACATGCAGTAGCCGGCGGCGAGCAGGTTGCTCCCTGGCTGGCACACGTTCACTATGCACATCTGCGTCACTTCGTCAAGCTGCACGCTCGAGGCGAGCAAATTTCTGTTAGCGCACGAGTGAGCCGCGGGTGCGGAAGGAGAAGGGGAAATTCAGGTCTTGATTACATACGGTTGCGTCGTCGCCAATGTGGCACTCGTCGGATGGGCTGTAGATGCCGAAGATGGAGCCGGTGGAGACGGCGGCGTCGATGTTGGAGGAGCCGTCGAGCGGGTCGAACACCACGATGTAGTTGCCCGAGTAGCTCTCCTCCACCGCCACCGGCACGTCCTCCTCCTCCGATGCGATCACGCCGGTGCGGCCACTCCACCTCAGGCAGTTCGAGAACACCTGCGCGCGCGCGTACAGTACATCGTTCTCAGTTAATTGCTGTTGGACGTTCGTCTTGTTAATTTGCTTACTCCTAGTATGTACTTACCTCGTTGGAGATGACGTCGAGCTTCTTCTGGTCCTCGCCCTGCACGTTGGTGGCGCCCTGGACGCCGGTGAGGTTGGAGATGGGCGCGCGCTGCACCAACGAGGCGATCTGCTTGCACGCCGTGGATATGCTGGACAGCACGATGGTCATCTCGTTGTCGATGACCCCCTCCTGCTCCTGCTTCAGCAGCCACGTCGTCAGCGTGATCATGTCGTAGCTGCTCCTCTTCCTAGCCGCCGCCGGCGCCGGCGCCGAGGCCGTGTCCACGACTGCCATGCACCGCACATTCGGAGTCGACGCCTGGCCCTGGCCGGCAAAGAGGCTGCTTCCGGGCCTCCTGGGGAGGCGGCATTGGAGGGAGCTAGCCGCCGCCTGCTGGCGGGACAGCAGAAGCGGGCGGGAGGTGGTGGTGGTCGCGGCGGCCATTGCTTTGGTGCTGCGGATTGACGAATTTCTCTCCCCTGCCTTGTCTTGGCGCGCACCGTGGTGGTGGTGCCGGCTTCTTGTTTTGTTCCATTGGTTCCGGGCTGCGGTTTGTGTGGCTTGAGAGAGGGCTGGAGGCGAATGTGTGGATTGGGGGCAGAATTGTGAGGATGTGGTCGCTCGCTTCAGTCTGATTCACCTACCTTTGGAGATTAGATATTTCGTGGATCGTAGATACAACCTTCGTCAAGTCTCTAAAACGCCTTATATACATTACATGATGATTTATTGATGCCGCGGCATACGCCCGCTACTAAAGGTAAACCCAAATGATAAGGGGTCTGTCTAGGACACATCTAAATGTGACATAGTTATGTCATATCTAAACTGATTTTCACTCTGTTTGTGGTCTATTTTTTTGTCCTAGTTTTTTTTGTTTCTTATTGATGCATTATATACTTGTGGGAGGTTAGATGTGACATCCTTAAAAAATATCTAGATGTGAATTAGACAAACTGAATGATAAGTGTCACACGTGTGTCACGAAGCACTTTGGCCTGACTTTTTAAAAACTAAGTTGTCATCTAAAAAACTCAAAAAAGAGAGTAAAACTTACCATTCAAAAAGGTTGTCATGCTTGACAACTAAAGCTGTCATCATCGCGTCACTAAACCTGGGACAAAAAATGTTTGGAGTTGCCATGTATTGGTGCCACTCGTGTGGCACTTACCAGGGTGCAAGCTAAATTACTTTCTAAAAAAAAAGCTAAATTTAGCTCAAGAAACTTGGGTCTTCGATTGGGCCAATATTACAGGTCTTACGGAACTTACAACTTCTGGAATTGAATAACATTCTACAAAAATAAACTTCAATAATATGGATATAATAATCAATTGAGTTTCATAGGTACGTGGCAGCTTCTGTCGAACCTATCGATGAATTTCTTCTCAAGTTTATTTTAGGACGATCTGACATTATTGATTTATTGAACAAATTATGCACATATGGACCACAAAGATTTCTAATACAACCAAAAGATACACAACACAAAGAGAACCATTTACCAAATCAAACGTAACATTAGCATTTGTTGGGACGCGGCGTTTCTGCTCCCGGGCTTAGGTGCACTGACAAAAAAATCATAACAAATACTAGAAAAATTAAAAAAAAATGTGTGGTAGATAATTCGATACGTAGGTCCGTTCTAAAGTTCAACTCATTTGGACATCTGAGTAGCTCTCGGCAAAAAAGACAAATCGGGGTTTGTATTTTTCTAGTATTTGTTTTGATTTTTTTTCTGACCGAGAGCAGATGAGCCTGGGCACCGAGTTGGATTTCCGCATTTGTTGCCACTATTGTCATGATAGGTTAAAGCATAGGGCGATGACCTATCAAACCTTAAAGCCAATGGATCTACGGGCAAAAACACAACATGCTCTCCAATCAGTGACTTTTAAGCCATGGGAATGACAGCGGAGCTTCAAGTGCATATCGCAAATTTCAGGACTTTAAAGTTATCATGATAACATATGAAGATATGGATGAAACATATATTATGATACTCCATAACTTCTTCCATAGCCATCTATAGGTGTTGCCCTACCTCGTTTTGGGCAAGGGATGTATTTTTGGAATAAAACACAATAGGTAGTTTGCATAGTCTGTATTTAGGTTGGAAAAAATCCTCAGGTTGAAACCCCACCCCCTCCCATGCCCATCCTTAGAATTCCCCCAATTCGGGGTGAGGTTTAGTTTAGTTAGAAACTAGTTATAACTATGCATTCTTATACTTTGTTTTGGTCCAACGATCATGCGAAGGCCATTATGGAAACCCCAACAATTACATTTCTTTGAGATATGCATACTTCAAAGTGCATCTAATTTACCCCATTGGTTTTGGTGATTTATCACAATCCCACTTGAGAGAACTATGCTTTCAATGATTTTATTTCAGGGACTACGACTAATTTTCTTACACTGGTCTGACGTCTATTAGTGGAACATTAATGGTGATACCTACCTACGTTTCAAGTTGTTGTCTTCCTCAAGCTATTAGAATGTTATTTTAGGCTCATGAGTGTAGGACAACTGTGCTAAAAAGGACACAAGCAAAGTACTTTGGTACGAACTCCAAGGACATATATTAGACCGAATGCTTCAGAAAAACATTTTATGGCTTTCCTAATTTGAGTTTTTCTAAGCCTCGGTACCTCAAAAAGTTTTTATATTCTCATGCTACCGAGCTCCTTGTTAGACTTACTCATTCTCGAAGAATCAATCCATCTTTCATAAGTCAGAAACGCCGCTTCTTTTGTTTCCATAATGTTGATCCAATTGATACTCTCTATGCTAGCTCTCGCACTTCCAAGCGCAATATTTTTCATCGGCAGATTCAAGCCTTCTCAGTTTGCTTCTTTTTGGATTACAATATAGGTTCGGTACCCCCGCTCCTTTTTAACCGGAATATTTGAATTTTGACTTTGCCTTTTCTACACCTTCCCATTTTGAGAACTACTCTATCTACTATGTTTTTTATAAAGGATGTTTTTATTGACTCATGATATAGCATCAAGGGGTAGAATTACAATGAGCCACACCCAGCCTCTGCATAAATAGGATGCACACAACTAACACACACACCATAGGATCACGCCGGTAAAGAGCTAAGTCATACCAGACCGAAGCTATGCCTAAGTGAAGATAAAAAAAGTCGTGAAGTGATACAAACAGCGATTGACGATGTACAACGATAACCATCGGCACCAACTATCCCATGATAACACAAGGACCACGAATATGGTTCTTCAAAAGCGACGCCTTCAAGAAGGAAACCACACATAAGTGACGTCGTCACCGGATCCAACGCCTGACAGTCAGATTGTGGGTTTTCACCCTGAAGACCAACTCTAAGCAAACTTCGAGCAATGTCTTCATCAAGATAACGACGTCAAAAACGCCACCATTACCAGGTTAGCCAATAAGTAGCTAGACATAGGATTTTCACCCTGGAGCTCAAGACCAGGTGCTCGAGATGCACCATCCAATCGAATTCATAATGTATTGTCTCCTCCACTTGCCACGAGCCCGGTTGTTGCAAACGCGCAATGACGTGACGGCGGGTGAGCATGCCCGCATGAGCAGACAACTTAACCGCTACAAGAGCTGCTCACCAATCACCATAACATGATAGACATTAACAGAAGAGGAAGGTCACTGGCGCCGCCAAAAAAATCCCGATGGGACAGACGAGAGACCATGTACTATCATCCGAGGGGAAACTGATGGCTAATCTTTATTAGACAACACCATCATCGGTCGCCAGAAGCTCCACCGTCCTCACCCACGCATGCCAGATCTACGACACCACACCTTCTTGCCGGCTGCGCGGGCGACGGCTGCAGCAACCGCTACTTGTTCACCGGCACATCCCATCCAGCCCCTACACAGAAGAGCGCAAGCCATGACGGGCCATGGCGAGCCGGCTCTCCCGGATAGGATGCAAGGCGGTGACTCCCTTTCCTCCGTCGCATGGAGCGCCCACCGCATGAGTGACGACGGCTCCAGGGAGAGGGGGAGGCACACACGTGTTGCGCAAGGCCGTCGTCTAACCATAGATCGTTGTCGCCATTGCAACTGGCACCACCACTGTGTCAAGTTACAGGCCGCACAAGGCCTCACGCCGTCCAGATCGCAACATGAATGGAGCCCCGCCGCCATCGCAGGCTGCGAGGACAGCTTGCCAGAGCTGACCGGCGGCAGCGGCAAGGGATGGGCAGACAAAGGATGCCCCGAGAAAACTGGATCGGCTGTATCTACTGCGTTACTACTAAGAAATTGGTTTTACATGGTACTCCCTCCGTTCCAAAATAGATGACCCAACTTTGCATTAAAGTTAGTACAAAGTTGAGTCATCTATTTTGAAACGGAGGGAGTACTTCGGAGTTGTTCAATTCTCACAGAAAAAAAGAGCTTCATTTATTGTTCGAAACCACCACTTCTTTTTATCTAGTACTCCCTACGTCCAAAAATACTTGTCATCAAGATGAATAAAAGGAGATATATCTAGATGTATTTTAGTTCTAGATACACCCCTTTTTATCCATTTCGATGACAGGTATTTCCGGGCGGAGGGAGTAGTACATTAGAGTATTGTATTGTGTCTAGATCATGAACGATGCCCTGGCTGTTCAAATTTATCTGAACTAACTTGGTAGCTTTGCAAGTTTTATTCCGGCACTCCCATGCCAGTTAATTTATTCAAGTAATAGTTAGATTATGAATCCTCTCTATAAATAAATATCTCTCATACCATTTCACGAACACAATCATGATACCTTTCACAAGCCACCTTTCATGATTATTGCAACCATCGTACCTTCCACAAGTCATTTCATTCATTCATTCCACCCCTTGCAAGCCACTCCACCTCACCTCACTCCACTCCCTCCATCCTTCTACCAACAACGAAGAAGAATGATCTAAGGCAACAAGAGAAGAGAAGAAGTGTTGGGCGATTCCTTGTCACTTCTTTGATTCTCTGAAGGCAAACAACTTCCATTTTTTGAATGCCTATACCAAAAATTCATCTCTTCCATCACAATCCTATTATTGAGAGAGTGATCCCTTAATCCATGGAAGAGCTTTGATTGAAGATTATTTTAGGACTTTCTATCAAGTGCACGGTTGGTCCTGAGATTTCGGTGCCCGTGGTGAAATATAGCATTTATATTTTTTAAGATAGATAAATGAGTCTAAAATTCAAGTGATGACGGGTGACCAGTCTAGGACCAATGCGGCCTCCTCCGATGGGTCGCCTCTTGGAGGCAGCAAGAGTACGAGCAGTGGTTGGTGGAAGCCCAATGTAGTGGGAGGCAGCACTAGGAGCTGGGGATAGCTGGATCAAGAGTTGGACAAGAGTGTGCTGGCCATGAGTCAAGATTTCGTCATCTGAGGAGTCACATAAAACGTAGGAGGAGTCGCGGGTCGATGACTGTGGGACTATGAGCTATGACTAATTTAGGGAATAAGGGATTTAGGGTTCGGCTGTATGAGTTGGACGTTCACCCCATAGGTCATAGCATTTTTTTCATTTATTTATGTTTTTAGGTATCCATTGGGTTATCCATGGATGCAATTTCATATCCATGCCCTACCCATATATTTTGTGGGTATGGATACCCATTACCCGTGGGTACAAAATCTTGCAAAGTCTTGCCCATGCCCGCTGTTTTCGGATAGGGTACTCGCAGGTACCCATACCCATGGGCAAAACTGTCATCCCTACCTATTTTTTTATTGTTTTGGGGTTTTTAGGTAAAAAAATCGCAAAGCCGGAATGACCTGAAAATTTACATTGATTTCTTGCGGAATATTTCTGATTTTTTTGCACAAGAATAACCGCAAGACGTGGCCCGTGGGCCTCACAAGCCAGGGGTGCTCCTACCCCCCTGGGCGCGTCGGGGTGACTTGTGGCCCAACCGTAAGTCGGTCGAAGCTCTCCTTCAACCGCACGGAAGCTAATTATGAGGAAAATAATTGTGTTAAATTTTTAGCCCAATCAGAGTTACGGATCTTCGACGGCGGGCACCATAAGACATCACCATAATAACATACAACTCATATCAACCATATCATACCACAATTAACCCAGAGGACAAAGGAAACTACTCAAATATATTAAAGGTGCAATACATCACTGGATAATCATATATAGCTTAGAGCACCATGTTCAAGGTAGAGATTATAGCGGGGTGAGAGAGGATACGCCGCTGCACAGAGAGGTAGAAAGTTGTTGGCGAAGTTGTTGGAGTAGATCGCCGTCATGGTGGTTCCCCCAACGGCACTCCGGCGCCACCCGGAGAGAGGGGGAGACAGGGGCCCCTCCTTCTTTTGCTTGCTTGGCATTCCCCCTAGATGGGAGAAGGGTCCCCTCTGGTCCTTGGCCTCCGGAGGGCGGGAGCCCCTTCAAGATTGGATCTCTCCTCCTCTTTTCTCTAGGGTTTCTTTGTTTTTGCTTCTGTTTCTGCAGCCGAACACCATTTCTTAAATAAAGGCCTTGCACAAGCATGTGGGATCCCCGTTGTAGGGTATTGCAATATGTTAATGATTTTCTTATAGGGGTTGAGGGAGTGACTCGAAGCCTAAACCTGAGTTCATGAGTTGTTGCATATCAGATTAAAGGGGACTTTTAACTTAATGCTATGGTTGGGTCTTACCTTAATGAATCTTTAGTAGTTGCAGGTGCTTGCTAGAGTTCTAATCATAAGAACATATGATCCAAGTACGAAAAGTATGTTAGCTTAAGCATCTCCCTCATAAGTATGATGAGTGTCACTATCGTGTCATATTCAATTGCCTAGGGGCAATCCTTTTCGCATTATTCTCCAAAACTCTCTACTTTACTGTTCTTTTATTAGAACAACAACTAACTCTTTATTATCTTGCAAAGCTATATTTTTATTTTCACATAGTTTTATTCTTGTTCTAGGTAAAGCGAACATTAGTGTGAGTGGAGTTGTATCGGTGGTTTATAGAACTTGAGAGAATATTAATTCTACATTTAGCTCCTTGTTGGATTCGACATTCTTATTTATCTAAAGGGCCACAACTGACCCCCTACAGTTGCGGGTGACCATGTGTGCATTCGATATGCTCAGGAGACGCTTGAGAGCCTCTATTACCTGGCGTGAACGACTTAAAAGTTCGTATGGGCTCGGAGATTGCCCTACATGATAAAACTACCCCTTAGTCAGGCTTCTTGGTGAAAGTCACGACGGGATAGGTTGGTTGTGCTTGGCGGGCCTCTTGGTAGGTGACACAACTGATCCTATAACATTTGGTTTGAAATCTCCATCGATGTGGACATAATATAGTGACAACTAGCTAGCCCAACCATTGGAAAACATCCTTTCTTTTTACTATGAATAGTAGGGTAAAATACCACTGCAACTTTTATCTGAAAAAACATCTTCGAGTCATGAGTGTTTACGTTCCCTTAACCTGACCTCCCACTTGCAAGTTTTAATCTTTTGATGTATAATACTCTTGAGAGATTGCTTTCTAAGTTCTTTGGGTTGTTTAGTCCTTGTTGTGTTGCAGTAAAAAGTAACAACCTTAAAGCTGGAGAAATCTTTCATATGACTATTTAACTCCCTCTAATCCTTAAACCTCGATCCCAACAATAGTTCATCTATATTCATGAAATTTAGAATGGTTTTACCACATTCTTCTGTGTTGTTTGATTGCATGCAAGAATATAACTTCGTGGTCAAGATAATTGTGCCTCAAGCAACGTCAGTAACCTCCAAGAGATTCGTTTAGCAATTGCTAAGGCACACCATCTAATGGCCAGTGTTGTCAGGTAGCAAAAGTTGTTCTCTGCCCAAATCAACATTGTGTTTCTCTTTGAAAGATTGGGGCACCCCCAAGGTGCTATCACCCTGCTTCCTGGTTCCAAAAATGCTAGTAGATAGGAGAAAATACTTGCGGGCACACCAGTGACAAAATGGACTTCCCTCTCGGCAGATATGATTTTTGGCCAAGTGTTTGTATATCGATGATGGGATAACATGATCATGCTATGAAATGGATAGGTCATGTTGTGCTATGTTCTAGACCCTTCTCCTTCTTAGGTGACGATTTCTAGGTGTCTTGGTCATGGACAAGGCTTGTTTGATTGGGTGGGAGGAAAGGGGTGCACTCAAGCTCATTGTCATTGATGACCTAGAAACTTGTTTTCTCCTCAATGTAGTCCACCATCCTTATTGTGACCATGACAATTATTAGGGAAATTGGAACATCTTTAACGACACCCCCCCTCATGAAAGAACCATCATCGTTCCGGATGATGGGTGTACCTCATCGTTTTGTCCTAAAAATGGAACCACACTTATAGATCGCCATGATACACTCCCCATTTTGTTCAACCACAACACATTAGACTCATTCTACCTCCCCTGTGCCCTCCTCGCAATGCATTGGTGATCCCACCCCACTACCACATCTATATGATAGCTAGTGAAGAACTGCTTTCCTTAGGTCTACTCTAGGCGCTTATGTCAACCCATGCTTTAGCGCTTGGGGTGATTGTGCCGATTTTGCTACTAGAGAGATTTACCACATGCTTCCCCGATTCACGTGATCGCATTGGCTAGTTGAACTGCGAACACCTTACATCGCTGATTTTATTTGGGAAAACTTTGCGTCAATCTAATTCAATGTCCTATGTTTGATCCTCCCGTGCGACATCACCTCGACACAATCCTTCCTCTTAAACCTTGGGTGTGTTTACTGCTTCCTCCACCCGTTCTACCGTTGCACCAAGGAGACACTAACGCACATACTCGTCTTGTGGCCCCGCCTAGAGCAATTATGGTGCATAGTTCAACTTGCCCTCCCTTCTCATGACCACTACACCACCCTTTTGCTCCTTCTCTCATCATTTGAAGGACCCAAAAACCTGTGGTGTTCGATGGCATAACCTCTAGTAGGAACTTTGCTCCCGCTCACATATGGCCACACTTCAACATGCGTGTTGCTATCTCCAGAGGCGATGTTGGGGCCTTCTGCGTGACTAATGCTCACACTTATGTGAGTAGTTTTCTATGCCGCTTCGCCTTGTTATCATTCCCTCAACGTCTTGTTGTTCCCTCATTTGTTACGATATCACGGTCAAAATTAAGAGAAAGACATTCGAGCTCCTACTTTCATAAATAAAACTACATCTAGTGAAGCAAGACTTTCTTGTTGTAATCTCCCAAATAATGGCTATGTTACCTCCTTTCGCTTCCGAGTGGATATCTTTCACTGCATTCGAACAATCTGAAGTGACTTCAATAAGAGAGACCAAGATGCCTAGATAATGATTATTGACATGCAATTTGGGGGGACAAACAGATAGGCCTAATCATGAGAATCAATAGGCAGCCTTCCCATGACCCAATGACACAACCCACTCCATATATGAAGTGGAGGAGGGCTCCTATTTGTCGCTCGCTGTGACAAATAGTGACCTCGATGTACACGCACCTCCCAACTAGGACAACCCATGTAGCGATTATTGTATCGGCTCGGCACTGTAGTAGTTTGTTTTTTACACTTTTTTCTTTGTTTTGAAGGGAAGAAGTGGACTCTTTTGAATGATGAACGAATTATGAAAATGTGAATATTTTTTAAAAAATTATAACAACATTTGAACATTTTGAACATTTTTTATTAGCAAAAATATCGTGACCTCTTTTTTAAAAATGTGAAAAAATAAAGAAAAATAAAAAATATTCTTTTGGAAAGTACGAAGTTTCCTTTTAAAATCCAAATATTTTTTGAAAACACCAACAATTTTTTAAAATTCCAAACTGTTTAAAAAAATGAGAAGTAAAAATGATTATTTTAACATTTTTGGAATACAAAGAATTTTGAAACACTCTTTTTAATATAACAATCATTTTGAAAATGTATTATTGGAACAGAAACAAAATAACTAAATTAAAAAACCTGCGAGAAAACAGAAGAAGCAATTCAGAAACCTTCTAATGCAAGATTCATAAAACCAGTAAAAACCGGGTCAAGAACCTCCTATAAGGTTTCCAAAACCGGATGAGAAAAGTATAGTTTTCCCCCTCAAATGTGCCTAATCGGATCAAATACCCCCAAACTCTAAAACCGGTTATTTAATCCCCTCAAATCTGGAATACCGTATAAATCTCCCCCTAGAGTGGTTTTGGGAGGATTTCAGATGGTTTTGCCTTTGACATTGTGCTGACGTGGCAGTGCACACCAAAAATTCCTAATTTGTCGGTGCTCGATTGCAGGCCGCTGCCGGCCGTCATGTCCGCCCACGGGGCGCCTCCCTGCGTCCCCACCTTCAGCCGAGCTCCGCCCCTCGCGTCCGACTGCGTCGTGTTCTCCACCAGCCGGCCCCGTAGCCGCCGTGAGCAGCACAGCCGTCTTGCCTCCCCTGCTTCGCCTCGCCTACCTCCTGAAGTCTCCGTCACCGGCCGCGTGCGCACCAACCGAGTCCATGACCGACCGACCTCTTCGATCTGTTGTCGTCGGGTTCTCCGCTGACGTTTCTAGATGGGTGGTGATTGCCGGCGAGAGCGTAAGCCGGTGTCAAGAACGGAGCATGTTGGCGTAGGCGCAACCTCGACGTAGGTGCAACCTTGGCGCATGTACTTTCCGGCAAGCTACGTCCTTGTGCTTTCCGGCCGGATGTATCCGATAGACGCTCACGTACACAAGAGACAAGCAGGCAGGCAGATGGATCAACTCGCACGTGAAGCTAGCTATAACTTTGTCACCCGAGCCATCGATGCCGTACGAGTTCGTCCCGGCCGTGCGCGACCTCGCCGCCAGCAGCTACGTGCTGCTGCTCTCATGCTCGCTGACAGATGAGACGAAGCACCTGGTGAACCAGGAAGAAATAGAGGCGCTGGGGAAGAACGGCATGCTGGTGAACGTCGGCCGCCGCGGGAGCTCGTCAGGTGCAGGAGGGTGTCATCGGCGGCAGCGCCGCGCTGGACGTGTTCGAGAGCAAGCCTGACGTGCCGCTGGAGCCCTGTCGGCCCATAGGGCGGTTACAACCTTGACGCCGCTGTCCATCCGCGAAGTGATCGAGCTCGTCGTCGGCAACCTTACGTCTAGGAAATGTTCAGTCAGTCAAAACCGCCTAAAATCCTTACCAAAACCACTCTAGGGGAAGATTTATCCGGTATTTCAGATTTGAGGGGGTTAAATAACCAGTTTTAGAATTTGGGGGGTATTTGATCCGATTGACCGCATTTGAGGGGGAAAACTATACTTTTCTCAAACCGGATTGACGGAACGCCTTAAAGGGACGGCCCGGCTTGATCGCTCACTCGTCAACTCTGTGTGACCGGCGACATCAGGACACACTTGGAAAAGCCTATTTGCCGCACGTTGCAGTAAACTGCCGGGCTGCCCACAGAAGCGCCCCGATTGGGCCGACTTGTTTTCTTTTTTCTTTCTTTCTTTTCATTTTATTTTTCCTTTTTTTATGTTTCTTTTAAAAAAAATCATTTTTCTTTTTTTCTTTTTCAAGTTTCTATTTTCAAACTTGTTCAAAAATTTCAAATATTGTCGGAATTTCATAAAATGTTCTCATTTTCTAATTTTGTTTACTATTTCAAAAAATGTCATGTTTCAAATTTTTATTTAAAATTTAGAAAATGATATCTTTTTCAATTTTTTATTTACATATTCCAAAATTGTTTGCATTTCCAAAACATTTGCGTGTTTTTTTTACAAGATTTCAAAAATAGGTTCCAATTTTGAATTTTTGTTCACAAATTAAAAAAATAATCACAGATTTAAAAATTGTTTAGAATTTCTAAAAATGTCCACAACTTCGAAAAATGTGGATATTTTTCAAAATATTATTTGATTTTTTTCAGAAAATTTGAAAATCAAAGTGTTTTTTAAACATAATTTTTGCTTTTGTAAAAAAGTGTTTGAAAATGTTAGAAAAAGTGTAAAAAGTTTTAGATCTCACCTCTACTTCTTAATATTTCACACTGGTTAGTAGTCACACACACGTGTCCCGATAGAGAGAGGTTGTGGTGGAGACCGAAGACAGGTATTGCAGGGCCAATGGGTTGGGAGGATGATTTCATTAATTTCCCGTTTGCCTGTCCAAGTCTCGCATTCACCATCTTGTTTTGATTAATTATTAAGGCAACACACCTGGGTACTTTTAACGAATGCAAAATTTTATTGTTTTTATTAATTTTTAAGAATTTTCTAAATCCATTTTTTGAAACACTAATAGTTTTTGAAAACTCCGAACAGTTTTGAAAAATGAGAATATTTTTTCTTGGAAATTTTGAACATTTTTTATTCACTGCCATTTTCTAAAAAGCAAACAATTTCGAAATTTTGAACAACTTTTAACATAACGTACATTGGTTGATTTCTTATTATTTTATAAAAAATTAACAGAAATACAAAAGAAAAAACTAAAAAAATCAGGAAGAAAACCAAAATAACCGGTTCGGGAACCGCTTAGACGATTCGAAAAACCAGTAAAACCGGGTCGTTCCTAGACCCGGGGTCGGCGGAACGCCTTAACAGGCTGGCCCAGCTAGATCCCTCGCTCGCCAACTCTGTGTGAAGCGTCGACATATTGATGCAATTAGGGATGCAGAGCGGCCCGATCCGCCGCGCTTTGTAGTCAAAGTAGATCAAGTTAGGGATGCCACACCGTCCTCCACCTCGCACTGAGGTATTTTAATATGAACCATCTCCGAAGCATCAACAGGGTTGAAAATCTGGTTGATTAGGTCATGCTTCCAGGTTCTGGATGTGGGCTCAATGAGTTGGTTTACCCATCTAATCCTTGTCCTACTAGTGAAGCTGGCTGCTTTGAGTCCCTCCCTTCTTGGTATCCATTGATCCCTATGGATCTGGATGTTCCTCCCGTTTCCAACACGTCAAATGAGTCCTTTCTTGAGGAGTTCGAGGCCAAACTCTATTCCTCTCCACGACTGCGAGGCATCCGTAGCAAAGAGAGTGTCCAACAATTCCCCTCTAGGGTAGTATTTGGATTTGAGTACCTTTGCACACAGGCTGCCCGGTCTCTGAATAAGTCTCCAACACTGCCTAGCCAACAGTGCTTGGTTGAACAGGTGCATGTCCCTAAATCCAATGCCACCCCCACGTTTTGGTTTTATCATCTTGTCCCATGCCATCCAGTGAACTTTCCTACGACCTTCCTCCTCTCCCCACCAGAATTCTCTAATTAGTCTTTCATACTTCTCACTGAAGCCCATGGAGAGCTTGAATACACCCATGGTGAAGATAGGTAGTGCTTGGACGATCGACTTAACGTATACCTCCTTTGCAGCATAAGATATGTGTCTTCCTGATGAGTTGTTGCATATTTTCATAAACCTATCCATAATAGGATGGAACTGGTCATCTTTCATTCTGCCCTCAGGTGTTGGCAGCCCAAGGTACTTATTTTCAAAAGTAGATGTCTCCACCTCTAGGATATGTTTGATTTCAGTTTGTGTCATCTGCGGGCAAGCTTCCGAAAAGAGCACCGAACATTTATCTGTGCTCAAAAGTTGCCCTGTACCTTTCTGAAAGATGTGGAGGGCTTGTTTTATCTCTTCTGCCTGATCTGTTGAGGCTTTAAAGAACAATAGACTGTCATCCGCAAACGTCAGACTTGAAATACCCGAACTTCCCCGAGCTACCTTGATCGGCGTGATGATACCCTCCGCTTCCTTTTTCTGCAAGATACAACTTAGTCCCTCAACTATGAACAGGAACAAATAGGGGCTCAGTGGGTTGCCCTGCCTCAACCCTCGCGACGGCACAAAACTATACAGGGTTTCTCCGTTGAACTTGACCGAGTACCTCACAGATTTTACACACACCATCACCCAAGTTATCCATTTTTTGCTGAATCCAAATAGGAGCCCGGCCAAATTTCCTCAAAAACAAAATCTGGGTACTCTGAATTTTCGAAAAAAAATCTGGGCATTATAAGAAAAACACATCTTGGATTAGTTACCATTTGGAGCTCAATTTTTCGAAAGAGAACAAAATATGTAGCTCGTGTCTCTCCAAACATTACCTCCAGTAGCATCTTTTACGAAATCATATTGCTTTTTTTTTGAAACAAGGCAAAAGATTTGCCATTTTCATTAATTAAGAAGAGGTTTCGTTACAAGCAGACCGCCAAGCGGTCAAAAGGCAAAACAATTACTCTCGCGGCATTACATTACGCAAATGTTTGGCGCTCGCAATGGCCCAAATGGACACTTCTTCTTTGATGCATCGCATGATGATCGCCAGCGTTGCCGCCTTGTTCCTGAAGACGCGCATATTCCTTTCCTTCCAAAGTTCCCATCCCACAAGAAGGAGAAGGGAAGATAGAGCTTTCGTGGGTTGACTATTGTTAGTGAGTAGCGCATCCCACCAAGATTTGACCGTGTTAAACTGGAGCCAAGGAGTCGTGGGGATATTTAGACCAAGCCAGGCAAACACCTCATTCCAAGCTCTAGTAGAGAACCTGCACTTGAAGAGGAGGCGAGCTGCAGATTCTTGCACCTGATTACAGAGTGGACATCGGTCGCAATTAGGCCATCCTCGCTGTTGGAGCCTATCGGCAATCCAAATTCTGTTTTGAGTGACAAGCCAGGCAAAAAAATTACACTTGGGGGGTGCCCAAGCCTTCCAGACAGTGGCATGCAAGCTTGAGCGAGTAAGGCCAGCAAACTGCGCAATATAAGCAGACCTGGCTGAGTACTGGCCATCGTTGGTTAACTTCCAAAGGATGGTATCCTTGGCATCAGGCCGGATGATGACATTCAGAAGCTTCTCCCATAATGCCAAGAATTGTTGGAGGTGCTCAAGCGTGAGGCCGTTATGGTAGTCAATTTGGTTTATCCAGTGCCCATCCCTCAAGGCCGTGGCAACAGATGCCCCCTTCTTGCGTGAATTCTCAAAAATCTTTGGAGCAATGTCTTTTGGCCTAAAACCCTCCAGCCAAGGCGACTCCCAAAAGGAAGCCTTCTGTCCATCGCCACTCGTGACCTTAGTCGCAGCCGCAAACAGGTTACGGTTATTGACCGTGCAAGGTGTCCCCATACCGCACCACGCACGTGGTGGGTCGTCCCAGTCGAGCCAAAGCCATCGCAACTGGAGGGCAGCGGCAAACTTGCCAAGGTGCAAAATGCCAAGGCCTCCAAATTCTTTTGGCCTGCACACGAGCTCCCAGTTTACTTTGCACTTTCCACCAGTTACCTTGTCAGTTCCGGCCCAAAGCTAGGCACGCTGCAACCTATCGATCGCCTTGAGAACCTCCACCGGAAGGTCAAGCGGTGTAATGTGATAAATGGCCACCGCCGTAAGGACCGCCTTGACCAAGGTCATCCGACCCAAGATAGCAACATGCTTGTGTTGGAAATATGCCCTAGAGGCAATAATAAAAGGATTATTATTGTATTTCCTTGTTCATGATAATTTTCTTTTATTCATGCTATAATTGTGTTATCCGGAAATCGTAATACATGTGTGAATACATAGACACCAACATGTCCCTAGTAAGCCTCTAGTTGACTAGCTCTTTGATCAACAAATAGTCATGGTTTCCTGACTATGGACATTATATGTCATTGATAACAAGATCACATCATTAGGAGAATGATGTGATGGACAAGACCCAATCCTAAACATAGCACAAGATCGTATAGTTCGTTTGCTAGAGTTTTTCCAATGTCAAGTATCTTTTCCTTAGACCATGAGATCGTGTAACTCCCGGATGCCGTAGGAGTGCTTTGGGTGTATCAAACGTCACAACGTAACTGGGTGACTATAAAGGTATACTACGGGTATCTCCGAAAGTGTCTGTTGGGTTGACACGGATCAAGACTGGGATTTGTCACTCCGTATAACGGAGAGGTATCTCTAGGCCCACTCGGTAATGCATCATCATAATGAGCTCAAAGTGACCAAGTGTCTGGTCACAGGATCATGCATTACGGTACGAGTAAAGTGACTTGCCGGTAACGAGATTGAATGAGGTATTGGGATACCTACGATCGAATCTCGGGCAAGTAACGTACCGATTGACAAAGGGAATTGTATACGGGGTTGCTTGAATCCTCGACATCGTGGTTCACCCGATGAGATCATCGAGGAGCATGTGGGAGCCAACATGGGTATCCAGATCCCGCTGTTGGTTATTGACCGGAGAGCCATCTCGGTCATGTCTACATGCCTCGCGAACCCGTAGGGTCTACACACTTAAGGTTCGGTGACGCTAGGGTTGTAGAGATATAATATGCAGTAACCCGAAAGTTGTTCGGAGTCCCGGATGAGATCCCGGACGTCACGAGGAGTTTCGGAATGGTCCGGAGGTGAATAATTATATATAGGAAGTGCAGTTTCGGCCATCGGGAGAGTTTTGGGGGTCACCGGTATTGTACCGGGACCACCGGAAGGGTCCTGGGGGTCCACCGGGTGGGGCCACCCATCCCGGAGGGCCCCATGGGCTAAAGTGGGGAGGGGAACCAGCCCATGGTGGGCTGGTGCGCCCCCCTTGGCCCACCCCATGCGCCTAGGGTTGGGAACCCTAGGGTGGGGGGCGCCCCACCTGGCTTGGGGGGCACTCCACCCCTTGGCCGCCCCCCCCCCCCCTAGGAGATCCCATCTCCTAGGGCCGGCGCACCCCCTAGGGGGCCTATATAAAGGGGGGGAGGGGCAGCCGCACCCTTGAGTCTTGGCGCCTCCCTCTCCCCTGCTACACCTCTCCCTCACGCAGTAGAACGACGAAGCCCTGCTGCGGTGACCCCTGCATCCACCACCACGCCATCGTGCTGCTGGATCTTCATCAACCTCTCCTCCCCCTTGCTGGATCAAGAAGGAGGAGACGTCACGCTAACCGTACGTGTGTTGAACGCGGAGGTGCCGTCCGTTCGGCGCTAGGATCTCCGGTGATTTGGATCACGTCGAGTACGACTTCCTCATCCCTGTTCTTTGAACGCTTCCGCGCGTGATCTACAAAGGTATGTAGATGCAATCCGATCACTCGTTGCTAGATGAACTCATAAATGGATCTTGGTGAAACCGTAGGAAATTTTTTGTTTTATGCAACGTTCCCCAACAGTGGCATCATGAGCTAGGTCTATGCGTAGTTCTCTTTGCACGAGTAGAACACAATTTGTTGTGGGCGTAGATGTTGTCAACTTTCTTGCCGCTACTAGTCTTATTTTGCTTCAGCAGTATTGTGGGATGAAGCGGCCCGGACCAACCTTACACGTACGCTTACGTGAGGCCGGTTCCACCGACTGACATGCACTAGTTGCATAAGGTGGCTGGCGGGTGTCTGTCTCTCCCACTTTAGTTGGAGCGGATTCGATGAAAAGGGTCCTTATGAAGGGTAAATAGAAGTTGACAAATCACGTTGTGGCTTTCACGTAGGTAAGAAAACGTTCTTGCTAGAACCCTATTGCAGCCACGTAAAACTTGCAACAGCAATTAGAGGACGTCTAACTTGTTTTTGCAGCAAGTGTTTTGTGATGTGATATGGCCAAAGTTGTGATGAATGATGAATGATATATATGTGGTGTATGAGATGTTCATGCTATTGTAATAGGAATCACGACTTGCATGTCGATGAGTATGACAACCGACAGGAGCCATAGGAGTTGTCTTTATTTTTTGTATGACCTGCTGTCATTGAGAAACGCCATGTAAATTACTTTACTTTATTGCTAAACGTGTTAGCCATAGTAGTAGAAGTAATAGTTGGCGAGCAACTTCATGGAGACACGATGATGGAGATCATGATGATGGAGATCATGGTGTCATGCCGGTGACAAGATGATCATGGAGCCCCAAGATGGAGATCAAAGGAGCTATGTGATATTGGCCATATCATGTCACTATTATTATTTGATTGCATGTGATGTTTATCATGTTTTTGCATCTTGTTTACTTAGAACGACGGTAGTAAATAAGATGATCCCTCATAATAATTTCAAGAAAGTGTTCCCCCTAACTGTGCACCGTTGCGACAGTTCGTTGTTTCGAAGCACCACGTGATGATCGGGTGTGATAGATTCCAACGTTCACATACAACGGGTGTAAGACAGATTTAGACATGCAAACACTTAGGTTGACTTGACGAGCCTAGCATGTACAGACATGGCCTCCGAACACAGAAGACCGAAAGGTCGAGCATGAGTCGTATAGAAGATACGATCAACATGAAGATGTTCACCTATGTTGACTAGTCCGTCTCATGTGATGATTGGACACGGCCTAGTTAACTCGGATAATGTTATACTTAGATGACTGGAGGGATGTCTATCTGAGTGGGAGTTCATTGAATAATTTGATTTAGATGAACTTAATTATCATGAACTTAGTCTAAAATCTTTACAACATATATTGTAGATCAAATGGCCAACGTTGTCCTCAACTTCAACGCGTTCCTAGAGAAAACCAAGCTGAAAGACGATGGCAGCAACTATATGGACTGGGTCCGGAACCTGAGGATCATCCTCATAGATGCCAAGAAAGACTATGTCCTACAAGCACCGCTAGGTGAAGCACCTGCTCTCCCTGCAGAATAAGACGTTATGAACGCTTGGCAGACACGTACCAATGATTACTCCCTCGTTCAGTGCGGCATGCTTTACAGCTTAGAGCCGGGGCTCTAAAAGCGTTTTGAGAGACAGGGAGCATATGAGATGTTCGAAGAGCTGAAAATTGTTGTTCAAGCTCATGCCCGGGTCGAGAGATATGAAGTCTCCGACAAGTTCTTCAGCTGTAAGATGGAGGAAAACAGTTCTGTCAGTGAGCACATACTCACTATGTCTGGGTTACATAACCGCTTGACTCAGCTGGGAGTTAATCTCCCGGATGACGCGGTCATTGACAGAATCCTTCAGTCGCTTCCACCGAGCTATAAGAGCTTTGTGATGAACTTCAATATGCAGGGGATGGAAAAGACCATTCCTGAAGTATTTGCAATGCTGAAATCAGCAGAGGTAGAAGTCAAAAAGGAACATCAAGTGTTGATGGTGAATAAAACCACTAAGTTCAAGAAAGGCAAGGGTAAGAAAAACTTCAAGAAGGACGGCAAGGGAGTTGCCGCGCCCGGCAAGCAAGCTGCCGGGAAGAAGCCAAAGAATGGACCCAAGCCCGAGACTGAGTGCTTTTATTGCAAGGAAAGTGGTCACTGGAAGCGGAACTGCCCCAAATACTTAGCGGACAAGAAGGCCGGCAAAACGAAAGGTATATGTGATATACATGTAATTGATGTGTACCTTACCAGTACTCGTAGTAGCTCCTGGGTATTTGATACCGGTGCAGTTGCTCACATTTGTAACTCAAAGCAGGAGCTGCGGAATAAGCGGAGACTGGCGAAGGACGAGGTGACGATGCGCGTCGGGAATGGTTCCAAGGTCGATGTGATCGCCGTCGGCACGCTACCTCTACATTTACCTACGGGATTAGTTTTGAACCTCAATAATTGTTATTTAGTGCCAAGTTTGAGCATGAACATTGTATCAGGATCTCGTTTAATACGAGATGGCTACTCATTTAAATCCGAGAATAATGGTTGTTCTATTTATATGAGAGATATGTTTTATGGTCATGCTCCGATGGTGAATGGTTTATTCTTAATGAATCTCGAGCGTAATGCTACACATATTCATAGTGTGAGTACCAAAAGATGTAAGGTTGATAATGATAGTCCCACATACTTGTGGCACTGCCGCCTTGGTCACATAGGTGTCAAACGCATGAAGAAGCTCCATGCAGATGGACTTTTAGAGTCTCTTGATTACGAATCATTTGACACATGCGAACCATGCCTCATGGGTAAAATGACCAAGACTCCGTTCTCAGGAACAATGGAGCGAGCAACCAACTTATTGGAAATCATACATACTGATGTGTGCGGTCCAATGAGTGTTGAGGCTCGCGGTGGTTATCGTTATGTTCTCACCCTCACTGATGACTTGAGTAGATATGGGTATGTCTACTTAATGAAACACAAGTCTGAGACCTTTGAAAGGTTCAAGGAATTTCAGAGTGAGGTTGAGAATCAACGTGACAGGAAAATCAAGTTCCTGCGATCAGATCGTGGAGGAGAATACTTGAGTCACGAATTTGGCACACACTTAAGAAAATGTGGAATAGTTTCACAACTCACGCCGCCTGGAACACCTCAGCGTAATGGTGTGTCCGAACGTCGTAATCGCACTCTATTAGATATGGTGCGATCTATGATGTCTCTTACCGATTTACCGCTATCTTTTTGGGGCTATGCTTTAGAGACTGCCGCATTCACTTTAAATAGGGCTCCGTCAAAATCCGTTGAGACGACACCGTATGAGTTATGGTTTGGGAAGAAACCTAAGCTGTCGTTTCTAAAAGTTTGGGGATGCGATGCTTATGTCAAGAAACTTCAACCTGAAAAGCTCGAACCCAAGTCGGAAAAATGCGTCTTCATAGGATACCCTAAAGAAACTATTGGGTATACCTTCTACCTCAGATCCGAAGGCAAGATCTTTGTTGCCAAGAATGGATCCTTTCTAGAGAAGGAGTTTCTCTCGAAAGAAGTAAGTGGGAGGAAAGTAGAACTTGATGAAGTATTACCTCTTGAACCGGAAAGTGGCGCAACTCAGGAAAATGTTCCTGTGGTGCCTGCACCAATTAGAGAGGAAGTTAATGATGATGATCAAGATACTTCTGATCAAGCTCCTACTGAAATTCGAAGGTCCACAAGGACACGTTCCGCACCAGAATGGTACGGCAACCCTGTCTTGGAAATCATGTTGTTAGACAACGGTGAACCTTCGAACTATGAAGAAGCGATGGCGGGCCCGGATTCCGACAAATGGCTGGAAGCCATGAAATCCGAGATAGGATCCATGTATGAAAACGAAGTATGGACTTTGACTGACTTGCCCGTTGAGCGGCGAGCCATAGAAAATAAATGGATCTTTAAGAAGAAGACAGACGCGGATGGTAATGTGACCATCTATAAAGCTCGGCTTGTCGCTAAGGGTTATCGACAAGTTCAAGGGGTTGACTACGATGAGACTTTCTCACCGGTAGCGAAGCTGAAGTCCGTCCGAATCATGTTAGCAATTGCCGCATTCTATGATTATGAGATATGGCAAATGGACGTCAAAACGGCATTCCTTAATGGTTTCCTTAAGGAAGAATTGTATATGATGCAGCCGGAAGGTTTTGTCGATCCTAAGAATGCTGACAAGGTGTGCAAGCTCCAACGCTCGATTTATGGGCTGGTGCAAGCATCTCGGAGTTGGAACATTCGCTTTGATGAGATGATCAAAGCGTTTGGGTTTATGCAGACTTATGGAGAAGCCTGCGTTTACAAGAAAGTGAGTGGGAGCTCTGTAGCATTTCTCATATTATATGTAGATGACATACTTTTGATGGGAAATGATATAGAGCTTTTGGACAGCATTAAGGCCTACTTGAATAAGAGTTTTTCAATGAAGGACCTTGGAGAAGCTGCTTATATATTAGGCATCAAGATCTATAGAGATAGATCAAGACGCCTCATAGGTCTTTCACAAAGCACATACCTTGATAAGATATTGAAGAAGTTCAATATGGATCAGTCTAAGAAGGGGTTCTTGCCTGTGTTGCAAGGTGTGAAATTGAGCTCAGCTCAATGTCCGACCACGGCAGAAGATATAGAAGAGATGAGTGTCATCCCCTATGCCTCAGCCATAGGTTCTATTATGTATGCCATGCTGTGTACCAGACCTGATGTAAACCTTGCCGTAAGTTTGGTAGGTAGGTACCAAAGTAATCCCGGCAAGGAACACTGGACAGCGGTCAAGAATATCCTGAAGTACCTGAAAAGGACTAAGGAAATGTTTCTCGTTTATGGAGGTGACGAAGAGCTCGTCGTAAAGGGTTACGTCGACGCTAGCTTCGACACAGATCTGGATGACTCTAAGTCACAAACCGGATACGTGTATATTTTGAATGGTGGGGCAGTAAGCTGGTGCAGTTGCAAGCAGAGCGTCGTGGCGGGATCTACATGTGAAGCGGAGTACATGGCAGCCTCGGAGGCAGCGCATGAAGCAATTTGGGTGAAGGAGTTCATCACCGACCTAGGAGTCATACCCAATGCGTCGGGGCCGATCAAACTCTTCTGTGACAACACTGGAGCTATTGCACTTGCCAAGGAGCCCAGGTTTCACAAGAAGACCAGGCACATCAAGCGTCGCTTCAACTCCATTCGTGAAAATGTTCAAGATGGAGACATAGATATTTGTAAAGTACATACGGACCTGAATGTAGCAGATCCGTTGACTAAACCTCTCCCTAGAGCAAAACATGATCAACACCAGAATTCCATGGGTGTTCGATTCATCACAATGTAACTAGATTATTGACTCTAGTGCAAGTGGGAGACTGTTGGAAATATGCCCTAGAGGCAATAATAAAAGGATTATTATTGTATTTCCTTGTTCATGATAATTGTCTTTTATTCATGCTATAATTGTGTTATCCGGAAATCGTAATACATGTGTGAATACATAGACACCAACATGTCCCTAGTAAGCCTCTAGTTGACTAGCTCGTTGATCAACAGATAGTCATGGTTTCCTGACTATGGACATTGGATGTCATTGATAACGAGATCACATCATTAGGAGAATGATGTGATGGACAAGACCCAATCCTAAACATAGCACAAGATCGTATAGTTCGTTTGCTAGAGTTTTTCCAATGTCAAGTATCTTTTCCTTAGACCATGAGATCGTGTAACTCCCGGATGCCGTAGGAGTGCTTTGGGTGTACCAAACGTCACAACGTAACTGGGTGACTATAAAGGTATACTACGGGTATCTCCGAAAGTGTCTGTTGGGTTGACACGGATCAAGACTGGGATTTGTCACTCCGTATAACGGAGAGGTATCTCTGGGCCCACTCGGTAATGCATCATCATAATGAGCTCAAAGTGACCAAGTGTCTGGTCACGGGATCATGCATTACGGTACGAGTAAAGTGACTTGCCGGTAACGAGATTGAACGAGGTATTGGGATACCGACGATCGAATCTCGGGCAAGTAACGTACCGATTGACAAAGGGAATTGTATACGGGGTTGCTTGAATCCTCGACATCGTGGTTCATCCGATGAGATCATCGAGGAGCATGTGGGAGCCAACATGGGTATCCAGATCCCGCTGTTGGTTATTGACCGGAGAGCCATCTCGGTCATGTCTACATGTCTCCCGAACCCGTAGGGTCTACACACTTAAGGTTCGGTGACGCTAGGGTTGTAGAGATATAATATGCAGTAACCCGAAAGTTGTTCGGAGTCCCGGATGAGATCCCGGACGTCACGAGGAGTTCCGGAATGGTCCGGAGGTGAAGAATTATATATAGGAAGTGCAGTTTCGGCCATCGGGAGAGTTTCGGGGGTCACCGGTATTGTACCGGGACCACCGAAGGGTCCCGGGGGTCCACCGGGTGGGGCCACCCATCCCGGAGGGCCCCATGGGCTAAAGTGGGGAGGGGAACCAGCCCATAGTGGGCTGGTGCGCCCCCCTTGGCCCACCCCATGCGCCTAGGGTTGGGAACCCTAGGGTGGGGGGGCGCCTCACCTGGCTTGGGGGGCACTCCACCCCTTGGCCGCCGCCCCCCCTAGGAGATCCCATCTCCTAGGGCCGGCGCACCCCCTAGGGGGCCTATATAAAGGGGGGGGAGGGGTAGCCGCACCCTTGAGTCTTGGCGCCTCCCTCTCCCCTGCTACACCTCTCCCTCACGCAGTAGAACGGCGAAGCCCTGCTGCAGTGACCCCTGCATCCACCACCACGCTGTCGTGCTGCTGGATCTTCATCAACCTCTCCTCCCCCTTGCTGGATCAAGAAGGAGGAGACGTCACGCTGACCGTACGTGTGTTGAACGCGGAGGTGCCGTCCGTTCGGCGCTAGGATCTCCGGTGATTTGGATCACGTCGAGTACGACTTCCTCATCCCCGTTCTTTAAACGCTTCCGCGCGTGATCTACAAAGGTATGTAGATGCAATCCGATCACTCGTTGCTAGATGAACTCATAGATGGATCTTGGTGAAACCGTAGGAAAATTTTTGTTTTCTGCAACGTTCCCCAACAGCTTGCCTTTCCAAGGCGCCAATTTGCCTGCAACCTTGTCTTCCAGCATTTGGAGATGTATCCTCCTTAATCTTTTGATTGCGAGTGGGAGGCCAAGGTAGCGAATGGGGAAGGAGGAGCGGCATGCCGGGAAGGATTGGAGAATGTCATCTAGGTCCACGTTGGCACATTTGATAGGGGCTACAATACTCTTTGTGCAGTTTGTGGAGAAGCCGGTGGATTCACCGAAGGAAGTAAGCATGGCTGCAAGGAATTGTATGTCCTCCTTGATGGGGGCACAGAAAACTGCGGCATCATCGGCATAAAGAGAGGCACGAATCCCCATGTGCCTCCCAGGGAGGGGATGAAGCTTGCCTTGGGTGGTGGCTTTGTTGAGGATATGGTGTAGTGGGTCGATGGCAAGCACAAATAGCAATGGTGATAGCGGGTCCCCCTGCCTAAGTCCCTGTCCATGCTTGATTGGGTCGCCGGCAATACCGTTGAGCAAAACTCTTGAGGACGCCAAGGATAGTAGTGCCGAGATCCAGTTCCGGAAGCGGGCAGGAAAGCCATGGTGATTCAACATCTCCAACAGGTTATCCCATCTAACAGAGTCAAATGCCTTCTTAATGTCAAGCTTGAAGAGGAGCATAGGCTTTT
Source organism: Triticum aestivum (assembly GCF_018294505.1). NCBI lineage: Eukaryota > Viridiplantae > Streptophyta > Magnoliopsida > Poales > Poaceae > Triticum > Triticum aestivum. The sequence goes on from NC_057803.1 coordinate 100,641,687, forward strand.
TTGTGCGGTGAAATCTTCTGGCTAGATTCCGTACATACATAAAATTGTCGTGAATGCTCCTCTTTTTGATGAAAGCACTTTGCGCAATTGAAACAATATCATTCATGTGGGGAGCCAATCTAGTGGCATGTATGTTTACATTGCTTTTTCTGATAAGTAATTTTATGACAACTTTTACACACACAAAAAAAAAACTACACCCATTTTTGGTACAAATACAATGAAAATGACATGTGAGCGACTACCAGAGTGTCGACTAAACATCTCCTTCTTCTCCACCTGGACTTCTTTTCCGTCGACAAAACAGCTGATTTCTGCCGCCACAAGAACACCGGACCACGATCCGTTGGGGTGTATATACATACATACATACATACAAACAATACAAAAACATACAGAACCACTGAAGAAAGACAAGATCCAGGACAAGATTCAGAGCAAGATAGCAGAGCTACCTAAGACCCGACGACCAGCTGACTTTACCCCGTCCTCACAGCTGACTCTCGTGTCTGTCTCCGTCCGGAATTGAACCCTTCTCCTCACGCCGGGCGTTACCAACAACAACTGAAACCCATTCTCGCCTAACACCAACAGTTCGAACAAGAACGGAGCACCTTGTTCGGCCAAGCCCCGTCTCATCTTGTCCTTTACCAGTTTTGAGTTCAGCAAACTCCATTCTCCCAGGTCATTGCAAAACAAGAACCCAAGCAGCCAACCAGAAGGCAACACCTATGGCAAAAACTGGACAATCCAAGGAAACTAAACCGTCCGCGATACCCGCACGTCGACGTGCCACGCTTTACATCGACAAGGCCCGACGGACGTGTCCGGTGTCCTCCTCTGCTCTGTGCCAAACTCGTGGCATTATTCTTCTGTCTAGTGCCAATGGGGAGGCACGGACACCTCACCGGAGACACGGCAACAGGGTCGCAATGTATAATAAGAAAAAGCAAAACAAATACTACACTTGTCGAAACTCTGTAGTACTCCTTGTCCGCTCTCGTCGCCAGCAGCGGAATCTTCAAGGCATCACGGTATCACCGGCAAGCTAGCAGGATGTTCTGATTAACCCAACAATTTTAGCAGTATATTTGTGTCATCTTAAGTACTAACGCCATGTCATTATAGGTCAATACTACGAAACCGTGACATGATCCAGTACGTGGCCTGACCTGTGCAGCCAAAGTCACATTTCCGTCGGTGGTGGGGACAAAATATTGATGCGGAACTCGTCAATCCGCAAAAGCCTGTTCTTCTGGGATGTCAACCAACCAGAAAAGCCTGGTTTGTCTTTGCACGTTGTCTTGTTCCTCGATGAACAATATCCTTCCTACAGTAGACTTGCGACAACAAATTGTTTTTCACAAAAGTCCTGCGAAATTCAATTGATCTGACCTTCCACTAAACTATATACACGACTTATAGTATATCTATGCGTTTGACCTTTCGGTACGCTGTACAGGCAATCTCCGGTCAAAGCATGTTTGATTCGACCATACTCTACGGATTGGAAATGGATTCAACCACTTCCATCATTTCACTTCGTTCCTTGAATTCCAAACAAAAATGTCACCGTTAATAAAAGCCTCCGCCTGAAGATCGTGCCACATCCCGAAAATCCCAGACTAATATGCTATGGCCCATCATGATTAAAGTGTTCCAATTTACAAACAGACCAATGGAAAAAGACTCCGCGGGACAAGCTACTTTGGTCATGCAAATTCCGACGTCCGGCAGCTAGACCCTACTGCTCACTAGCAAGTCACCAGAAGTCCAAAACTACCACCATGATTCTATGGAGAAGAACGGGAGAGCCTTTCCCCCGACAAGCAAGGCCACGCATATGAACGTACTACACGTTACCCCTTTCGCGCGCGGGAACGAACGGTACTTCCACACGGCAGGTTACCATAACGTAGGGAGGATCACACTGAAAGGCATCGCACCACCGCCCCCGCACTGTTGACAATAATTTCATCCGAGTCAGAGACACCGACCCAAGTCGCAGTTTCGGCATGTTCTACACTTATTTTTCGGCGGGGCGTCACTTTCTCTCCGGACTGAATCGTCGGCGTAGATCGTGGCGCAGCCGATCGTAGCACAATCTGAACCATCTCCATGTCGTGAATTCGCCTAGCTAGCTACGTAGCAGCACCCTTTTGCCTAGGCCACTTGCTGCGTCTCACTGCATGTGGCATGTTGCATTCGCTGCTTGCTGCTGAGTGGAAGCAAAACAAGGTCGCAGTCTCGCGGTGGAGGTCGCGCATTAGCGGTGAAGGTGAAGCAGATGGCGCTTTACAACTCAAAAAGGCGGGGCTGGATCGGCACGCCTCATCGGCCGGTCTCCATTGCTGCCGCCGGCCTGCACCAACCGGGCAAGACTAAGGCGCGAGTGCGAGATGATTGGGAGGGAGGCCGGTCGGGGGCGCGCACCAGGAACAGGGAGGACAGTGCGGCGAAATCGGGGGCCTCCTCCTTCCCGACGTCTCTCCGGCAACTGACGTGGACTGCCTCCAATCCAATCCATTCCCTTCCTTCCATGGCCGTCTTCTCTCTCTGTGTGTACGCGCCGTTAGGTACTAGGACTGCTACCACTACGAGGTGCATGCCGGCCAACTTACTGTTGCACTGCAAGCTTGCGATCGTTGCGTAAGAGCATCTACACCCGTCATGATCAAATCTCGCCCCTCAAACGTCCACGGACACGTCGCGTTCGCATATAGTGATCAGTTACGTCTCAAAAAATGCATTCTACATCCGAATACCTCAAACTAGATACCTCAAATTCATATTATTACATGCAACGCAACGATGTTTGAGCGGAGCTTGGTCCGGTTCCGCTCCGCTCATCCGGCTCCGTCGTGACCATGTCCGGTGGCCGGCTGCGCCCCTCAGAGTGTTGGTCCGGTCGCCGGCAAGGTAGAATAGAGCATGGGACACGAGTTGGCCACAGGACTCAAGGCGCCGTCGTTTCTCATGCCCTATTCTTTCTCGTCGGAGCCCGAAACCCGTTTGTGTGCCTGTGGATGTCAGGTCAATCTGGGACGAGTTGGCGACATCCACCATGACGCGGTTGCGGCGTCCGGACTGGTGCACCGTACGGGGCACCGGAGAATGCGACTCCGCCTCGCCGACGTCCACCGCTGCGAGCGTTGCCGTCGCGTCCCGGCCCCGTTGCCACACACGGCGAGCACGACACGCCATGTTTGCGTCGGACGACGCCCACAGTGCGTCCATGGCCTCGGCGCGCCAACGGAGGGGTTTCATGTCCACTACCGCGTTCGAACGCCGGACGGACCGCATCGCCTCCGGTGAGGCAGCGACGGCTGCCCTAGTGCCGGATCCATGCGTCATTTGGGCGGATGCAATGAATTCCTGACGGAAGAAGTCCGAGCGCTGCCATGCATGGGCCTCCTCCAGGAAGCGGCGGAGTGCAAGCCGGACGGCCATCTCCTCTTCGTGGCCGCGTGGGATGAGCTCTGGATCGTTGGATCTGGAGGTAAAGGATTCGGATACACTGCTCGCCATGCCGGAGACTGCCGGACTGCACCGAGGACGAGTTTGGGTGACAGAGGGAAGTGCAGTGAAATGGCTAGGATTTGGTCCGGCAAGCGGAGAGGAATATATGTTGGTCAGGTGGGCCATCGTGGACCGGGTCTAACATAACGCGCATGTCCGAACGTTCTATATTTGGGTTAGATATGAGAGGTGCGGGTCAGTCCAGGCGTTTGAGCCATCCGTCTAGATCAAAATTTCGTGACCGGACACTGGCGCGTTTGAGCCATCCGTCTAGATCAAAATTTCGTGACCGGACACTGACCTGGCAGCCCGCCCGGACGTATAATACGGGTTTGAGACGCTCGGCTTTTAGATGCTCTAACATGCCAAATTGGAATCGCCGTCGCCGACCAGATCCAGCTAGTATTGACCTTCGAAAGGGCTTCGACACTCGATTGTTCTTGGCCGCTTGCCTAGACTCCAACTCAATCCGGCCCCCTTTTGTTTAGCACACAAAGTTTATTCCTGGAATTGGACTTCTTTTCCCGTTTCTCATTGACCTTTTACAGCTTCTGATGCCATGGATCTAGCAGCAGCCTCTGCGACCGGCCAAACTCCAGCTAGTCCTTGGTCCAAAACAACTCCTCTTGACTTTCCCCCCGTCCGAATGAGAAATAAAAATCCCCCGAGTCATATCAGTACTCGAGCATCTTCGGTTATATATTACCATCATTGATATGTTCGAACCAAAGGGTCCAATTGTCGGTAACGTGCAAAGAGGCCAAAATTTCCAAGGCCAGACGTGATCGCCCGAACCACCACCACACCATCTAGTCTAGTGTGGGCACGGCATGGCGAGCACCAGTAGTAATAAGAACCTCTAATTACGTGGTCATTACCGGCGACGAAACCAGACGAGGGCCGTCAGCGTCTGGCAAGCGTAGCGGTGTCGGGCCCTGGCGCCAAATTAGCGCACAGTGCCCTAATTGATTACAACTTGAGTTATAGGTTATAACGCGAAAGGCTGAGGCTGCTCGCCGGATTCAGAGAGCAGTGTCAGGTTGTTGGGGGTATCCCGCCGGACAAATACCATCGCCGTCCCTATAGCAGCAACCGATGCCACCAGCAAATCACCAGTCGTGAAAGCGGCCGGCGGCGGCACCATAATTCACGACGCCGGCACGTCATTAGCCAGGCGGCAAACGTGGCTCCGCACTCACTCACTCCGATCCGCGGCGTGCGTGCGTGCGTAAGATCCAACAATTACTTCCGGTAATCATATTACTCATCTGCCTGCCTTGCGCATCCCTTATCCGCTACGTACACCACGTAGTGGAGCAGATGCGCGATCATCTAGATCGTGCCGATCATTGGTTTTCCCTGGCAATGATTGTGACGATCCGGTGATCCGATTAGAAAACGCGCATACGAGGCGTGCGGCCGGATCAGACCGAATCACACGATGGGAAAATACTGGCAGAGCCTGATTGATCCATGGATCTTCCCCTGTCGAGCCGGAGCCTGGAGACAGAGAGAGTGGTGCTGGCCATGGCCGTTGGCGTTGGCGGCAACAGCAACCTGGTTGGCACGTCGGGGGGAGGGGGAAGAGACAAGATCTCCAGCCCACACGAACGCCAATACAATACCCATACCCATACTCCCGATAGAGATACTCCTACGACCAATATAGTACTGGCAGGCAGCGCGCATGGACGGCGCAAGCGTACAGCCACAGCGCGATCAAAACAGGTTGGAATCGAGCCGGGATCCGATCCCCTCGCGCCGCGAATGGCTCGCGCGGCCGGCCCAACCACCGGGATGCGACGGCCCCTTTTCCTTTCCTTTCCCGGTGGAAACTGCGTCCCGTCGGCCGTCCTTGCGATCTCGGGCCACGCGCGGCACAATCAAGCGACGATCATTGCGGCGACCTACCGGCCGGGTCCCGGAGACGATTGGGGAGGCGCGAGCGTCAACAGAGTCCTAATCCCGGTCGTGCTGCAGCTACTGCCGCTAGCTCCTCCAAGCCCTTTTCCAAGCCGGTACTGGTCACGTACTCACGTAGGCAGGCATGGCTACCAGTCACGGAAAGGGACCCCCGGGGACAGCCAGCCTGATTGCGTGGCCGTACGTCGCGGTGGGCGAGTGAAACCGGGAAGGAACATCCATCATCTTCTTGTGTGCAGTTCAGAGGTCCAGACCGTGAAACTCATAGCGTGCTGCTGCGAGCACAGTGCGCGCGATGGCGAACCGCCGGGGTCGGGCAGAAGAAACCGTTAGGGATTGCTTGCTTGCTTGTGTCATCCTGAATCTTGGGCGTTGAACGATGTGATGGTAGAGCTCGCTGTTCATCGGCCTGCACTCACAAGAGCAACACGCAAGTTTCCAAGTCGTATTGCTTGCCAAGGATCGATGTTTTGTTGGTGACACTCATGCTCTTGACGGCCTCACACATGCAGGAATGTTTTCCTTTCTGGCCGTAGTGGGCGAGTAAAACATAGGTCGTATTAGGCCAAAAATTTGGTTTCACAAGAACCGATTCAAACCGGAAAGTCCACGGAAAACCACATGCACTCCACTAAAGGAAGCGTGTGCGTGGGAACGCCATAGCCCAGCAGAAAAGGAGGAGGTTGAAACTCCACAAGGGAAATGTATAATTTCATTGACGCGCTGACGCGCCGAGAAAACCTAGAAAAACAAAATTGTTAAACAAGATAGGGCAGAGCGTGCGTGCGGCCACGACCAGACTCACACTCCGGGAAAGATAACGAAAGGAAAGGGCCAATCCCCGAGGCCCAGCTGCCAGCCGCCCGCACGGCCCATGAGAAACCGGTACAAGACCACCGAGAGCAGGACGAGGGCGGAGGCGCAATAACCCCAACAAAAAGGAGGGCGAGCTCTCTCCAACACTTGGCCATACAGACAGAAACAGAGCTGCGCATCGCATCGCGTCCACGGAGCCAGCGGCGTCGAGGGCCAAGCGGAGGAGGAGGAGATTGAGCTGTGGGAGAGCGACGACGCGCTCCCCATGAGGAAACTGTGCCCCAACCTGGAGCGCGACGACGCGCTGGACACGGTCCTGGAGGTGCCCATCCCCGAGGAGATGTTCTCCGGCGGCGGCGGCAGCTCCCGCGGCGGCTCCAGGTTCGGCTGCACCGGCGTCAAGGCCTGGATGCGCTCGCACGCCGCCGACCGCTCCGGCGCCGGCGAGCCCTGCTCCATGAGCCGCGGCGAGCTGCAGCTCATGCTCGGCGTCATCGGCGCGCCGCTCATCCCGCTCCCCGTCAGCCACGCCAAGCAGTCGCCCTCCTCCGTGCTCTGCGAGCAGCTCAAGGGCGACCCCATTGTACGTCCAGCTCTTTTCTTGCTTCTGACACAAGAAGAAGATTGGTTTCTGACGATAGTCGTGACTGAATTGGCATGGCAGGAATCGTCGTCGGCCAAGTACATCGTGCAGCAGTACATCGCGGCGTCGGGCGGCGAGTGGGCGCTCAACAAAGTGACGAGCATGTACGCGATGGGCAAGGTGCGGATGACGGCCGCGGAGCTCAACAGCAGCGACGCGGACAGCGGCGGCAGCAACAATGGCGGCGCCCACCGCGGCGGGAAGAAAGGCGGCGGCGGCAAGGGCGGCGAGATCGGCGGGTTCGTGCTGTGGCAGAAGAAGCCGGAGCTGTGGTGCCTGGAGCTGGTGGTGTCCGGCTGCAAGATCAGCGCCGGCAGCGACGGCAAGGTGGCCTGGCGGCAGACGCCGTGGCACCAGTCCCACGCCTCCCGCGGCCCGCCGCGCCCCCTCCGCAGATCGCTCCAGGTGCGTATCCTACGACCACACGTACACGTTACCGTTTGCTGCCCTGTACCGTGGACGTGTTTTCCGGTACACCCCGTACACGTATACCGTATCCTAAGACTTTTACTAGCCACTATGCATGCTACTGAACGCAATGAACTCTCACGTAGCTTGACTTAGCTAGGGCAGTGATTAAGCTTCACGCAACAACCAGACGAGCATAAGATTTTGATTGATGAAAGACGAAGAAAATCATTAGGTAGACAGCTTACGCCTGGACTGGTGATACGAGCCTGAAGTTGCTAGTTGGTCGGACGTAGGGGGCGCGCCCATTGTTGTCATCGATCAATTAGTGGTTGCCTTGTTGGTATTGCCGTATATGCTAACATGGACACGAACTTCTCCGGGAAAAAAGCATGGACATGAACCTAGACGCTCTCTACGCAAAAAGCATGGACAGTACCCGGCGTACGGCGCGGCGTCGACTGTACCGCGTGCATGCCAAATGATCAGGGGCGTCGTGTACGTACGTACGTGCGTGCGTGCGTGCATCTCCCCTGGGACGCACGCTGTCGGCGGGGCGGGGCAGAGCAGAGGAGAAGGGATGTTAATTTCGCGCACGGGCCGCGGACATGATTACGCCTTTTGATCGTTGGTGGTCAAGGCCCAGAGCAATGTCGGGGATAAGATCGGGTCGGGTCGCGCTGGAGACCCAGGTATCTCGCCGATACGTTACGTAGGTATGGGGCGGAGGACTCGTCATCATTGCCAGTATCCTGTCGCTCGTGCTTGGGAAGGTAATTAGTGCCGCAATGACGACGGAGGGGGGCTCGACATACCCATGGTTAGCGCGGAGGGCGCGGCGTGATTAGGGGGAGGGGGCCAACGTGCGGGCATGTGCGGCCGGCCGGACACACCCACATGGACATGGGCCTCATCACTCATCACCCCCTCCGTCATCAAAATCGGTTGGTGATCGCCCACCCGGCCCGACTCTTCCCGGTAATCGCGCAAAAAAAACTAGTCTAGTCTCGCCGCGTGCTCCAATCCATCGACCTCCCCGTTGTTAATTTGACCATGGAGTCAACCCTCTAGTTTTCGCACCTGCACGGCTGATGATTTGGGGTGGACACGTGGGTGGTGACGTGGAGCTGACGTGTGTGTTCTCTGCGAATGGACGTGCAGGGGCTGGACCCGATGCTGACGGCGAGCCTGTTCGCGGAGGACTCGGTGTGCATAGGGGAGCGGAGCATCGACGGCGAGGACTGCTTCGTGCTCAAGGTGGAGGCGGAGGCGTCCAGCCTGCGGGCCCGCAACAGCAGCAGCGTGGAGATCATCCGCCACACCGTGTGGGGCTACTTCAGCCAGCGGACGGGGCTGCTGGTGCAGCTGGAGGACTCGCACCTGCTGCAGATCAAGTCCGGCGGCCCGGCCGGCGGCGGCTCCGTCTTCTGGGAGACCACCATGGAGTCGCGCCTCCGCGACTACCGCGCCGTCGACGGCGTCAACATCGCCCACTCGGGCCGCACCGCCGTCTCGCTCGTCCGCTTCGGGGACACCCACGACGGCGGCAACACCCGGACGCGCATGGAGGAGCACTGGGACATCGAGGAGGTCGACTTCAACATCTGGGGCCTCTCCATGGACTGCTTCCTCCCGCCCAGCGACCTCAGGGACGCCAAGGAATCGCAGCAGCAGGAGCTCGCCGTCGTCAAGCCCGCGCGCCCGCCGCCGCTCAGGATACCGGCCGTGGCCGTCGTCCGCGTGGGGCCGTCGCAGGTGGCCGCCGTCAACCTGGACGAAACGGAGTCGCTGCTCGCCAGATGATGATGATGGCATTCCAATACCAACACCACACACAACACGTAGTAGTAGTAAGATAGAGCTGTATGTGTGTACGTGACACTCGTCGCAAATATCTACAACATCTGTAAATACGTTTCAGGTGAGACTTTTCTTTTCTTTTTTTCCTTTTTGATTGATGAGGTGTGGATAAAGCCTAAGCTAGAATTGGGAGTGAGCTACGTACAGTAGTGGTGAGTGATTCGGGCTAGGTGTATACTCTAATTATAGAAGATGTGTTGTAATGAGCTCAACGAAGCTCCGTCAATGTAAATCTAAAAGAATCTCCCACTTCTGCTTGGTCACATAATGGACATTAACTTGTCTTCAAAGCCTGCCTTTGTCTGAAGAAAATGTATGACGAGATAAAGCATGCCTTTTTCTGAAGAAAATGGATGACGCCACAGGGACGGCTTCATGGAGCACTAGGAACTACTACCTCTGAATAAGAATGTACTACATCTAACTAAATAGAAGTCTTAGGCCTTTTTTGGTTCATAGGATAGAAAAATTATAGGAATAGGAAAGTCATAGAAAATAAGATGACATGTATCTCAAATTCTATGAGTAGGAATAAGAAAGAAGATGTTATTTGATTCACATCATAAGATTTTTTTCATTGAGTCTAGGCTAATGTTTATTTTTCTATGAAATCTGAAGGATAGGAAGAATTCCTTCACAGGAATAGGATTCCATTCCTACAAATCAAAGGGCTCTAAAGGAATTTTTCCTATAAAAAACCTATCCTATAAAATTCCTACAAGATTTCTCTAAACCAAAGGAGGCCTTAAATTTAGTTACCGAGGGAGTAATATAAAACCTTTTAGAGCAACTCTCCAATGGGGCGACCATTTCGTCCGCCGCCATCCGTTTGGGTCGGCGCGGAAAAAAAAATCGGCCCAACACGCCGACCCAAACGGACACGCGTCCGTTTTCGTCCGCCTGCCGACCCATTCCCGGCCTATTTTTGAGCCGGATTTGCATCGGCGCGGACACAAGACGGACGCGCGCGCTCGCCCTCTTTCTTCTTCGGGCCCGCTGGTCGGTGACACATTGGCCTTTCCACATCAAACATCTCACCCTCGCCCGCCTGCTTCGTCGTTGACGCCGCCGGCCATTATTTCGATAAAAAAAGGATACATAGATAGTTCTAGTGTACATAGATAAAAGAAAAGACTGACTACTCGTGGCTTTCCGACTTCGACTCGGTAATGTCCTCCTCCGACGTCTGAATGTAGGCGTTAGCATGCTGCTCGTCTTTAAAGTCCCAACCCGACGTTTCTCATAGCTTCAGTTTCAATTGAGCGGCTTGCTTCCGCGCACGCTTATCCTGCTGAGAGGTGGCTCGCTCCGTCCTCCTATACTTGTAGAACTGGCGCTCGTCGACGATGTCCTGCGGGAGCGTTCGCGCCACACCACCATGGCTTCCATGTCCATCTTGGCGATGGCGAGGCGACGCTGCCGCCTCCGATGGACACGATGATCCTTGTCGGTGAAAAGCCGCGGGAGAGGCGCGAGGTCCTGCGCCCGCTGGCTCGACACGTCGGGAAAATTCATATCCCGACGAGGCCTCAGGAGGCGCCACGCCGCCGCGTTGTGCGCGTGGGCCGCCTTCTCTGCGGTGTCGAAGGTGACGAGGATGAGGCGTTTCTCGTCAAACCAGATCTCAGAGGAGAAGGCGCCGGAGCGGCGCTCGCGGACTCCGCGAAAATCCGAAGTGCCCAGGCGGCGCAGAGGTGGCAAGGCTAGTGAGGAGAGGGCGAGACGAGTGGGCGACGGACAGAGTATGAAGGGAGCACCTTCTCATAACGAGCGTTGGCCGCGGCATCCGCAAAACCAGCATGTGCTAGGCCGCTTTTCCCCCGCGCGCGCGAACCTTTCCCGCGGGCTGAAGCGCCAAAACCCGCGCGCACGAACCTTTCCCGCGCGCTGGAGCGCCATAGCCAGGGCGACGGCATGGCCGCTGGCATGATGTAAAGCGCGCGCGGTCATGAAATGGGTCGGCCTGTTGGGCGCACTGCCACCCAAATCTAAAAGAGGCCTGTTGGGCGCACTGCCACCCAAATCTAAAAGAGAGCAGGCGGCAGGCGGGCGGCTGATCCGAACGAACAAAAACACCGTCCGTTTGGGTCGGCCCGTTGGAGTTGCTCTTAGATCACTATTAGTAGTAAATAAGCATACCATTACTGCATGGGATTGACTGTCAGTCACTCAGAAGAGAGCACATGAAAGGGGTAAATAAGCACTGAGATGAGCCTTGCAGCAGCATCACATAGTCACATTTACATGTACAGCTAGCTATAGCTTATGCCTAAAGCCAGTTCCATAAGATTCATCACTTGCCATGTGTGAGAATCGCACAAGGACCATCATATATTGGTCCAGCAGCACTGCTCAAATTACAAGAGAAAAATGAAAAGGAACACATCATTTTTATGGCGGCAAGCTTGTTGGCTAGGCTCGCCCTACGGGAGATAGAGGTGGCTGACGCGGCACATAGCTGGCCGGAGCTCTACCTTGGCCGGCTGTTGCCATAGCCTTCAGCTTATGATCGGCAAAGACTGCATCGTCTTGCGAGGCTGGCAAATCGGCCTGCGTCCTCACAGGGCTCCTCCCGTGAAGCATCACTATACACATCGCGAAGGCCTGAAGTAGAGCAATGGATGATCTGAATTCGACTGCGTATAACCCTTCTTTAAACGAAACCATGCTGAAGGCATGCCGATCCTCCCGTGATCGACCCTGCAAATAAATACAGGCAAGGTTACATCAAGCGTCAGTTGATTTGTTATGTCATGGATACTGATATTAAATCATTGATTGAAGCAAGCAAGAGTAGGGAAGCACAAAGGCACACCTGAGAGAGCAAGTCGAATCGATGACTGCCATCCTGCGTTTGGTTCACCTGATTAGACTTGCATCCTTGGTTTCCTTGGGTGTTGTCGGTGAGGACACTCAGCGCGCAACCTTCATCCCACCCACCACAGTCACATGATCCTCTGGCTCTCCACCTCTCCATCAGAGGTAAAGGCTGTCCAGAAGTTGATGCGCTGTGGAAGCCGTTCGGTAGTATGGCAATAACACTGGCTGGAGCTGAACTAGCATTTGTCATGTTATCGTAGATGTTTCCCAGAGGAGGGCAAGAGCAGCCAATTGGTGCTGAACTACCTCGGCCAGAATTCTGTGAAGATGATTGATGAGGAGTTTCTGCTGTTTGAGGAACTGCGCTGATAAAAGCCCCAATTTCTCTGCTAATGTGTGAATCGCCAGGTTCCTCAGGTGTTGGTAGCAGTTCAGAACCAACCAGCACAAATTCCCTGTGCACACGAAAATCGTTTGTGTGGCAGCATCTTGATTTTCGTCGTGAGATCCTCATTTCCCCAACAATACTGGATACCAGTTGATGTTTCTTGTTCTTATTACCTGCTGTGATCCAAGCTCCACTTTTTTTCTTGGGCTCTTCAACAGTGAATAAAGTATATGCACTTTCCAGATCATCCTTATCAGAGGTTCCTTTCCTTCTCACAGTGGCCGCCAGGATATCAGAATCACCGTAAGAAAGCATGAATAAAGGTAGGCCGTTTTTCCATGCTAGCTGCAGAAGCGCTTGCCTTGTTCTTGTTGAATCCCTTTCTTGGTTGAGGTACCTCTCACTGTTCAACAGCACACGAGGAGGCTGATTTATGTTTGCTTCAGCATGGTTATTTGAATTGACTACTGCATCAACTGACCTACGCTGCACATTTTGTGATCCAGAGCCTTCCAAGTTAATCGATTGCTTATTAATACTGCTTGACAGATGACACTTTGGAACAAATGAAGCTTGAATTGGTGCAACAGAAGTGGATGGTTGCCTAGGCTTTAATAGTGGATCTAACATCCTCCTCAATGGGCTGCGTCTACCTCTGCTGTTTGATCGCTTGTCCTCATTAATCTTATCCACAGAGGTGTCAGGTTGTCGGGGAGATGGTGCTTCCTTCAGGCTAGAGCATCTGCCCATTCCATTCAGCCCAGAAACAAGATGACGATCAGGCAGCACATCCATATCAGTGAACTTTGAGCTAATCAGGAGAGGTTTCTTGCAGACACTAACAGGAGATTTGTGTCTGTTACCGTGTTCACCTCTTGTTACAGCTGCACTAAAAAAAGCATCTCTAGTTGCAGAGCTACTGGCGCCAAGCTCTTCAGTGGAATCCATGAGGGGGAGTGGACATGAGTATGGAATACGAGTAAGTTCAGGGGATTGGCCAATATCCTCCAAGAAACCGACAGGTGACCTACTGCCATTTCTTTCTGCTTCCATCACAGCACTAGGTACTAGACCACTGATGCCATTGCTCTGCAGAGGGTTGACACACATGGAATCATCGTCATTGGGTGTGAAGAAACTTCTCCTGGTGTTATCATCATCTGTAAAAAGCCTGCGCGAACAGTGATGAACAGCCTCCTCTAGCTTCCTTGTAGCATCTTCATCATCAACCATATCATGCGGCGTGCAACTCCCAGAGGCAGCAATCAGAGAGTCTGCTGGGGGAGAAAACTCGCTGAGATTTAAGCCACCATTGTTCTCTGCACGAATACACTTGCCATGCCCTGGCAACAAGCTCAACACTGCAGAATTTGGGCTAGGTGGATTGGCCTTCTCATGGTGTTTGTCCACAGGACTGCTTTGCTGAGACTTCATAAAACAGTGCTGCTGGTCATTCAGTGGAGATTGATTGCTATCAAGAGACTTGCTGCTGGGGCTTGCAGAAGAATGAGATGGAGAAGAGAATAGAACAGATCTGCTGGTATCAGATGAAGAGGCTCCATGGCTGCTATAGGGCTCATGTTTTTGTTCGTGAGACCACCTTGCGAGAAGGCCCCACTCAAGAACCCCAACATTCAGCGCCTTGTCCTGAAGATGGTCAGCCATCTCTTTGCGCTGTAAATACGAAGGAACTTTGGACATATGCTTGACAAGTTCATCAACAGTAGTTGCTTTTCGTGCAGGCCATGGTTTTGAGCTCTTCAAGCCTACATCCCCTTCTGCATTTCGAGGTTCTCGCTGCCTACGAATCTTGTCATTCTTCACAACTCTGATTCTATCTTCAAATTTTCCATCAATGTTTCCACTGGCTGCCGAGTCCTTTTGCTTTGGAACTTGCACTAATTGTTCTGACTGTGAATTACCCCTCTGACGACCTTCACGGCTTGATGTGATCTTCACATTCCTTTCTCTAACAAGCTGTCCTTTTGTCGCCATCTTTGTGACGGTTTAACATAACATGCACGCCTTTTCAGTCTCGTGTATGAGCAACAGGAGAAATTACCACCTGATTGAATCCAATATCCTGAAAGGTTCAACAGAAAAAGATTCAGGAAACTACAATCTCTTAAATCCTGGGGCTCATATTCAGTCAAACCAGGAAAAGCTAACACATATGTAACTTTTGCATTTCGGCCAGACAGAATACAAATTAACCGGGATTAGTGATCAGCAATACTAGCACGCAGTACCGCTGTACACATTTAATATTGTGTTGGGTTATCTTAATTTAGAGCCATGAATCTGTCGGTGGATGATCACATCATGTTGTCTCCCTGGGATCCTGGACTTATGATTTATGATGTGTCCCCATGCCCTCAGCTGGTCGGGGGACTTGCGCACAGACAATTTTCGACATGATAATGTTCTAATTTGGATATGTTAACAATCTTAGATACAATAAAAGGAAGAGGGAATAGCAAAGTTGGGAGGTTGGGGTGAAGCTATTCATATAGTATTAGTGCAGACCGTGCGGTAGCCTGTATTAAAAAATAGTAATGCACAAGTACAACGCACGGGGTTTAGCCAGCCTTCAATAATTCAGTCAAGGTACTAGTCCAGTATTAAATCAACATCGGACCGTCTTTCCCCGTTTCCCTCAAGAAAAGGGAACCTATTTGTCCATTTGGGTTGATTTTTGGGGGAGAACAAGAGAAAAAACAAGACAAATTCCTGTGAGCCTGTGTGAACGTGGAAGCCGGAAGCGGATCCTCTAACATTGAGAAGCAATGTTAGAGAAGCTACAGTACCCTAACTTTCCTTCTTTCAATTCATATGATTATGTCTAAAACGACTTAAATTAGTTTGCAAATTGATGATCTATGGTGTACATTTATAGTAATTACATACAAATAAATTGATGGTGAAATAAAATAAAATTTAAATTATTTATATCTACAGTAATACCAGTAGTAAACAACCTATTAACTATCTACTAACAGTCCCTAACTTTGCTTCTTCGTTTTACACTAGTCTAACACTGTAGCACCGTGACATTCCTTCTTAATGTTAGAGGATCCGGTTCCGTGGAAGCCTGACTACCAGCCAGAAGGAAAAAATTTGTACAACTGTACTCGTATACAAGATAATAACAAAAGAAGAAAAAATACTACTAGATGATTGATTGCTGGGTCATCCGCCGTGCCGGACTCTTCTGAATAACGAAGATGGACAAGAAATTCGACTCGACTTTAGCATGAAGTAGATTAAAATATAAAATAAAGTTTTCCTTGTTTGCGGACCAGCCCACAGATTGCATCACCCACGATAGGGAGGGGGGGCTGATTAATGAAGAATCTATCTACTATACAATGCGGGATACAGCATTAAAACCTGAACAGAAACCCAGTGTAGTACTACTCCACTCTTCACTCTCACTAATCCCAAAGAATCGAGTAAACACACATTACCCAAAAAGCAAAAGAAAACAAAACATACACAGCTGGAGTAATTGACAGACGTACCAGGTAGAGGTAGGCCAGAGAAGTGACAGCAATCACTTGAAGAAGAGCCCCCAAATCATCAAGATCCGAGCCGGGGATCAACAGCAGCAGATCTGCGGCTGCCTGCAGCAACAGAGAAGAACGCAGATCAGTACGGCTCAACCCAAGCAACAAAGAGCCGCCGGCCGCCACTGCGCCATGAGAGAAGCGGAAGGTGCCTCACCTCACCTGGCGAGAAAGGGAGCGACGACGAGTCGAGAGAGAGTGGAGCGCGGGGAGGGAGGGAGCGGGGCGAAGGAGAGCCGCAGGTGGACACTGGGTAGATAGAGACCTGCAGCACGGCGGTAGTGGTGGTGGTGGTCGCAGTAGTACTACTACTACGCTGCTGCTGCTCTCTCCCGTTTCCTATACCCCGCCTCTGCCTATCTATATCTATCGGTTAGTAGTAGGTGGGTGGCCGGTGGTGAGTTTCTACTTCTACGGTTCTACTCGTAGCAGTGCCCTGCGGCTCGGTCTGGCCGGTAATGGTAGAAAGCTGTGATTTGGGGGAGAGAAAGCGAGCGAGCGAGCGAGCCACTGAGCTGGCCTCCGTTGTCGTCGTCGTCGGGGATCACGAGGAGGAGCCGGGGGATCACACTGGAGATGGATCGGATCTTGAGGTGGTAGGAACGGGGGAGGGGTAAAGCGCGGGGGAAGGCGGGGGCGGACGGCCGGGGTGGGGTGGGGTGGGGGGCCGGGCGATTTTGTCGCGGCAGTGCGGGGGCGCGAGGCGTGTGAGGGTGGGTGAGGTCAGCAAGCGCCTGCTGCAGGCACGGCGCCCGGCGCGGGACGGCGACTTCTATCTACTCCTACCCCTACTACCTGTCCCGCGCCACCCATCCCCCATTATTGCGGCCCTTCACTTCGCCCCTCCTGTGTCTGTGCCTTGTACCGTGTCGTGTGGTTCTCTCTCGTGACCCGTCCGGCGCGTGCAGCTATTGTATACCAATAATCCTACATCTACGTAAGGCCTACGAAGACTAACGTAAACTGCCTAACTAATTAACTTCGGCCCCCCTGATTTTCAGGTGGGTGGGACCCCTTCCTCCCCCTTCTCCAATACTAATTAGCCACGTTGCATTTTACGTAAAACACGTAACATTATTTACGTAAGTGTAGCATTGCTCATTGTATACGGACCTGGTTTTCGCCGGGCCAAGCCAGTTGCGGATTAATTGACAGACGGCCGGACGAGCCCAATTCTATGGGTTATATATTTTTCAGATTTTTTTAGGGGTAAACCACATTTTATTCAATGTTTGGAGTACGAATTACAGGAATTACAAACGGGTCGTGGGGAGATCCCAGCCACAAGTACCGATCCACATCTAAAGAAGAAGAAAACTTACTCGCTAAATTATGAGAATCAAAGTTCATACTGCGTCCTTCACAAATAAAATCGCAGCTAATAAAGTCTCTCGCTCGAGCACAAATTTCCTTGATGATAGCACCGTGCCTTCCCTCCAATCCATTCTTTATCTCTGCTACAACTCCTTTGCAGTCACATGCAATAACGATGCGGTGAAGTGATAGGTCGAGTGCTAATGCCAATGCTTCGCGGCAGGCCAGTGCCTCCAACGCCGCTGGTTTTGCTATGTCCCTGAAGACCATATCAGAAGAATCCCAAATAAAATCCTGAATGATCACGACACACCGCTGCAGCTGCCCCGCTCCTTCTGTTTCTAGCTATCCCACCATCAACTTGGATCTTGGCCACTCCCATGTGCGGTGCTCTCCAATGACTTGTGCTTTGCCTTGCATCCGGTGGTGCAACTTGCACACCAGAGTTATTAGGTTCCACAATTGCATCTAGCTCTGCTATATAGTTCATCACAAAAGCATGTGTCGCATACGGACTTTGCAAAAACCCCTCGTTATAACTTTACGCCGAGCTGCCCAGATTGCCCAAAGGGTGACAACCAGCTTGATGAAAGTAGCATGCGATAGATCATCTATAAGTGAAAATAACCACAACTTAGCATTTGGTTCCTCTGGACATACTCAGCCACATCCTCATATACTAGTGCCCACACGCACCGTGATGTTGAGCAATTGAATAATGAATGACGCCAAGAGTCTGGCATCCCACATAACTGACACTTATCCTCCTCAGCCATGTTCCTACTGTGTCTAACATCCTCTGTAGGGATTGAATGTTTGGCAAGTCTCCAAAGAAAATTACGGATCTTCCCCGGTACCTTAACCGACCATAAAGATGTCCAACTATTCGCTTGTGCTTCATAATCCGAACTTCTCGCAGTACCTTCTAGCCAATCTTCTCTCCTTCTCTGTGTCTACTAACATGCGATAAGCTGATCTCACTGTGAATATATCATTCTTCTCAAAATTCCACGCCCAGAAATCGTCCATCCGCCGAGTGCAAATAGGGATACTCAGGATCGTACTCTTGTTCGCCGCCAGAAAGGTTTGGTCAATGACCTCCCTCCTCAAAGTAGCATTTGTATTATCTATGAGTTCACTTACCATCGTGGGTGGGTTAGCAGACAAACAAGCAATAGGTCTCATTGTTGCATTCCGTGGTAACCAGTTATCAACCCAGATTTTTGTTGTTGTTCCATCACCTATTCTCCTTATCAATCCTTGGCACATGACCTCCCTCCCTTCCATGATAGCACGCCACACCTGCGAGGGTTGTTTGCCTTGCTCAGCTGAAAATATCGTTCCCCTCGGCTAGTATATCGCCTTCAGCATACGCGCACACAAAAGAGCTCGGCTGTTGTAGTAACCTCCGTGACTGTCGTGCAAGAAGGGCAAGGTTAAACAATTCAAAATCTCGGAATCCTAGCCCTCCCATAAATTTCGGTTGAGTCATGGTCTTCCATGCTACCCATGCCGGTTTCCGTTTTCCTTGTTTACTCCCCCACCAAAACTGCCTGATTAGTTTATTTAGGTGTTTGCACAGACCCCTTGGCAATTTGAAGCAAGACATAGAGAAAACCGGGACTGCTTGTGAAATAGATTTAACCAGGACCTCCTTACCCGCCGAAGATAATGTTTTCTCAATCCATCCCTTCATCTTGCTCCACAATCTATCCTTGAGATATTTGAATGCACCAACTTTTGAAGTACCTATGTCCGAAGGCATACCAAGGTACTTGTCATTTAAAGCCTCGTTTGGCACATCTAGGATTCCTTTGATCTCATCTTTGATATTAGTTGGGAATCCTATGCTGAAAAATATCGTTGATTTAGAAGGATTAATCCTCTGACCTGAAGCTTGACAATATACATCCAACAGGTTTGACAACTCAGTCGCCCTTCACCATTTGCTTTGAAGAACGGCAGGCTATCATCTGCGAATAAAAGGTGATTAACAGGTGGTGCCGATGATGCCACTTGTATCCCCCCAAGTTGAGATGACTCACTTAAATTTTTCAATAGGCCTGAAAGACCCTCCGCTGCCAATAAAAATAGGTAAGGGGAGATCAGATCTCCCTGACGGATACCTCTACTAGGTTTAAACTCCTCCAACTTCTTCCCATTGAAAAGAATTGAATATGAGACTGAGCTGACCAAGCCCATGACAATGTTTACCCACCTCTGAGAGAACCCCAACTTCAGCATTATGGCTCTCAAATAATCCCATTCGCCCCTATCATATGATTTCATCATGTCCAATTTAAGAGCATAGTGACGGTTTTTTATCGCCCTGTTCCTCTTCATAAAATGCAAGCATTCATACGCCACAAGAATGTTGTCTGTAATCAACCGGCCAGGAATAAAGGCCGACTGCTCTGCCGAGATGATCTTTGGAAGTACTTAGGAATTAACACCAAAGCAATCCGTGTGGCACAAAGCAATCCGGCCCTGAGACCCCGATGTTTGGCACACGTTTGTCAAAGCATCTACAGTCGGACTTGGCAAATCCGACCCATCAAACGCCCGCGGACGTGCCCGACTGCGTCCGCGGAAAGTGACCGTTCACCCCTTAAAAATGAATTTCACATCCGGATGCGTCAAATTAGAAACCTCAAATCCATATTATTACATGCAGCGTGAAATCTAATCTACGTGGAGCTCGTCCGGTTCCGCTCCTCGCTCGCCCGCGCCGCCCTGGCCATGTCCGGTCGGCCTTGCATAGCGGGCACACCGTGCCATGGCCTCGTCGGACGAGGCCCATGGTGCGTCACGATGCTCGGCGCGCCACCGGAGGGATTGTGCCTTCGCCAATGTGTTCGGACGCCAAACGGACCGCACGGCGTCCGACGAGGCAGCTATGCCCAGCCTAGCGCCGGATCCATGCCCCATTTGGGCGGACGCAATGCATTCTCGACAGATGGAGTCGAGCACAGCCTTGCACGGACCTTGTCCCGGGCGCGACGGAGTGCAAGCCGGACGACCATCTCCTCCTCGGGGCCGCGTGGGATGAGCTCAGGGTCGATGGATTTGGAGGTGAAGGACTCAGATCCGCTGCTGTAGCGACCCAATCCCAATGTACCGGAGTCTCTATGCTTAAGTGTTATCCCTGAATCGATATGCTGACACACACAATATTCGAGGAATTATAACAGAGTTCAATCACACACTTTATTACATCGAGGTCTTCATAAAGAGTATTTATTACATAAATATGGCTGAAGGCCATCTAAATAAAATAACTGCGGAAGCTTCGAAGATAAATGAGTCCATCCAACTCCACGGCAAAACTGAGTAGAGAACAACAACCTATCGCACCTTAATCATTGTCGGAAAACTCTGCAACATGAGACGTTGCAGCCGTGTAGATCAGCACATGGAATATGCTGGCAAACTCACACTATAGAATAATGATGGAAAAGACTATCTCTATATGCAAATTAGACTGGTGGAGGCTCTAAGTTTAATTTTGCATAAAACTAATTTTTCCCTACAACAAAGGAATAAATTTTTATTTTACTACCAAGTTTATGACATTATTGAGAAGGTTCCTCCAACTCAATCCCAAAATCCCCAAATTATCAATAACTCAATATGTTAATTAAATAGAGTGATGAGATCAACCAATAAGTCACTTCCAGATACTCAAATTTGTCCATCACCGGGGACGCGGCTAATCATGATTAGTTTGTACACTCTGTAGAGGTTTGCACACTTTTCCCCACAAGACTCGACCACCTCCATGATCGGAAGATCGAGACATAGTCTTTCTGAATGTGTCCCCTTAAACCTAGATAAGCCGGTATACCTACTTTCCCCTACATCTTCTAGCCT
This sequence comes from Triticum aestivum, assembly GCF_018294505.1. Classification (NCBI taxonomy): domain Eukaryota; kingdom Viridiplantae; phylum Streptophyta; class Magnoliopsida; order Poales; family Poaceae; genus Triticum; species Triticum aestivum. Next base: position 100,662,814 of record NC_057803.1, read on the forward strand.
ACACGGAAAGGATCACACAAACTTACTCAACTATGCAAGAGCCCATATTGGCTTGTGGCTGCACACGAAAGTTTCTAGGCATGAAATATCATATGATCCCTTTGAGCCTGGTTGGCATTCCGTAGGGTGATCACACGGGTCCTCCGAGATCCCCTAGGGCGAACACTGGATTCTCCAGGCGCCCCTACCGTTCCACCCAGAGTGGTGTTAATGTGGCTACCTTAAAGTTACCCTTAATAATTATTTCTCTCATAACTTGCATGAATCTCACATACCAATCCACGTCTAGGAGCATGGCTAAGCAATATATGACATAATAAATACTCTCGTGGTGTTTCAAGGATCATATGTTCCTACCTCATGAACTACATAGCAAAGCCCCAATTTCCCAATCCTACTCATGCAATTTTGTAAGGGTGAACTAATGCATAGTAAAAATGGGGTATATAAAAGTATGATCAAGGTGTAACTTGCCTTGTTGACGTGCATTAAACTCTAGGGATTCATAGTAGCAAGCTTCGCACTCTGGATGATCTAACGAAGCAAACATGACACACATAAGCAATCAAGCAAAAAATCAAAAGAAAACGAAAAAAAAGACTTTGAAAAACTCTAAAAACAACCAAATAAAGCTTCTGAATAGAACATAATTTTAATAATAGTAAAAATATATAATTTTGGTTTAAGCAGAAAGTACAAGTCACGAGCTTCGATTTGCAAAAAGAATCACTCAAAACGGAGTTACGAAACTCAAGTTATGGCCTAATAAAGTTTGGATTTAGATCTGATCAAACTTTCAAAAATATTTTTAGTTTGGTTCTCTGGATAGATGAGATCATGATGAAGAATTGGCATCGGTTTCATTAAATTTGGACAGACGGTTGAAAAGTTATGAGGGTTTGAAAATTAGGGACTAAACTAAAAAGAAGAAAACTATATCCAGGTCCCTGGCCACGTGTCAAGCTGCTGTTGGCTGAAAAGCATTCACTATAGATCTAAACCAGCGAACGCTCGCTAACTAGAACATACCAGTTCGAAAATAAATAAAAAACAAAATTGATCTAATCCTAACCATAGAAGGGAGATCAGACGGTGGTGGTTGCTCTGGTGGCGTACCGCGGCGGTGGATGGCGTCGCCGTCGGAGAAGAAGGCGGCAGGGCGTCGGGCGTCGAGGGCGACAACTGCTTCGGGGTCGGCGGCGACGCCGGAGTAGATGGGGAGGTGCGGTGCGACGAGGTGAATCCGATGGTGGTGGTAGAGGCGGTCGAGGGCGGCGGTGAAGCGCGGTCGCAAGGCGACGGATCTGTGGCTGCAGCGTAACTCCGGTGAGTGCGGGCGGCGGCTGCGAGGGGTTTCGGGCATTGTGGATTTGAGGGAAAACAATGCCGGGGTCGAGGGTTATATAAAGAGAGCTTCGTGGGGAAGGGGCAAGGCGAGAGGAGAGAGTCCCGAGCGAACTCGGCATTGGCCGACGAGGGCGTAGTCGAGGCGGACTTTGGTCGGCTTGGAGAGGAAGAACCCAATAGGTGGGTCCCACCTGTCGGTGGCTGCGAGGCGGGCGAGAGAGAGGGACGCGGTGGCGGTTCGGCGCGGGATGGGTCGTGGCCTCATCGTGGGAGTGCAGGCTGGCTGGGCCGCGAGAGCAAGCTGGGCCGGCTGGCTTGTCGCCTGGCCTGGCCGAGCGCGGTTTCTTTTTTATAAAATGTTTTTTTGTTTTTAAAGAAACATTTTAGGGCATAAAAATACAGTAAAATAAATCGTAAAAAATCCCAGAAAAATTCACATAGCTATCGCTAGTGCAGAGACGTGCTATGCAAATGGTTTTTAACCCCTTTCCGGGACGGCATTTTGAATCGTCGCCAAGTGAGTGACTGCGATAGGGGGGTCCTTCCCACATGACCCAGAAACCGTCAGGGATAGGCCCCCTGGCACACAGGCAGGGGCAAAATGAGCTTGTGTGCGATCGGGCGAGGCATCGAAACCCAATCATTTCCGCTCGTATGTACATCCCACACGGTGAATCCCAGAAAAAACATTTCCGTCCGTATTGTTGGGGAACGTAGTAATTTCAAAATTTTCCTACGCACACGCAAGATCATGGTGATGCATAGCAACGAGAGGGGAGAGTGTTGTCCACGTACCCTCGTAGACCGAAAGCGGAAGCATTATAACAACGCGGTTGATGTAGTCGTACGTCTTTACGGCCCGACCAATCAAGCACCGAAACTACGGCATCGCCGAGTTCTAGCACACGTTCAGCTCGATGACGATCCCCGGACTCCGATCCAGCAAAGTGTCGGGGAAGAGTTCCGTCAGCACGACGGTGTGCTAACGATCTTGATATTCTACCGTCGCAGGGCTTCGCCTAAGCACCACTACAATATTATCGAGGAGTATGGTGGAGGGGGGCACCGCACACGGCTAAGAGAACGATCACGAAGATCAACTTGTGTGTCTATGGGGTGCCCCCTGCCCCCGTATATAAAGGAGTGGAGGAGGGGAGGGCCGACCCTCTCTATGGCGCGCCCTAGGGGAGTCCTACTCCCACCGGGAGTAGGATTCCCCCTTTCTTAGTCCAACTAGGAGTCCTTCCATGTAGTAGGAGTAGGAGACAAGGAAGGGGAAGAGGGAAGAGAAGGAAGGAGGGGGTGCCGCCCCTCCCCCTAGTCCAATTCGGACTAGTCAATGGGGGGGGGGTGCGCGGCCTGCCTCTCCCTCTCCCCTAAAGCCCAATAAGGCCCATATACTTCTTCCCCCGTATTCCCGTAACTCCCCGATACTCCGAAAAATACCCGAACCACTCGGAACCTTTCCGATGTCCGAATATAGTCGTCCAATATATCGATCTTTACGTCTCAACCATTTCGAGACTCCTCGTCATGTCCCCGACCTCATCCGGGACTCCGAACTCCTTCGGTACATCAAAACTCATAAACTCATAATATAACTGTCATCGAAACCTTAAGCGTGCGGACCCTACGGGTTCGAGAACAATGTAGACATGACCGATACACGTCTCCGGTCAATAACCAATAGCGGAACCTGGATGCTCATATTGGCTCCTACATATTCTATGAAGATCTTTATCGGTCAGACCGCACAACAACATACGTTGTTCCCTTTGTCATCGGTATGTTACTTGCCCGAGATCCGATCGTCGGTATCTCAATACCTAGTTCAATCTCGTTACCGGCAAGTCTCTTTACTCGTTCCGTAATACATCATCTCGCAACTAACTCATTAGTTCCAATGCTTGCAAGGCTTATGTGATGTGCATTACCGAGAGGGCCCGGAGATACCTCTCCGACAATCGGAGTGACAAATCCTAATCTCGAAATACGCCAACCCAACATGTACCTTTGGAGGCACCTATAGAGCTCCTTTATAATCACCCAGTTACGTTGTGACGTTTGGTAGCACACAAAGTGTTCCTCCGGTAAACGGGAGTTGCATTATCTCATAGTCATAGGAACATGTATAAGTCATGAAGAAAGCAATAACAACATACTAAACGATCGAGTGCTAAGCTAACGGAATGGGTCAAGTCAATTACATCATTCTCCTAATGATGTGATCCCGTTAATCAAATAACAACTCTTTGTCTATGGTTAGGAAACATAACCATCTTTGATTAACGAGCTAGTCAAGTAGAGGCATACTAGTGACACTCTGTTTGTCTATGTATTCACACATGTATTATGTTTCCGGTTAATACAATTCTAGCATGAATAATAAACATTTATCATGAAATAAGGAAATAAATAATAACTTTATTATTGCCTCTAGGGCATATTTCCTTCAGTCTCCCACTTATACTAGAGTCAATAATCTAGTTTACATTGCCATGTGATTTAACACCAATAGTTCACATCATTATGTGACCAACACTCAAGGGATTTACTAGAGTCAATAATCTAGTTCACATCGCTATGTGATTAACACCCAAAGAGTACTAAGGTGTGATCATGTTTTGCCTGTGAGAGAAGTTTAGTCAACGGGTCTGCCATATTCAGATCCATATGTATTTTGCAAATTTCTATGTCAACAATGCTCTGCACGGAGCTACTCTAGCTAATTGCTCCCACTTTCAATATGCATCCAGATTGAGACTTAGAATCATCTGGATCAGTGTCAAAGTTTGCATTAATGTAACCCTTTACGATGAACCTTTTGTCACCTCCATAATCGAGAAACATATCCTTATTCCACTAAGGATAATTTTGACCGCTATCCAGTGATCTACTCCTAGATCACTATTGTACTTCCTTGCCAACATCAGTGTAGGGTATACAATAGATCTGGTACACAGCATGGCATACTTTATAGAACCTATGGCTGAGGCATAGGGAATGACTTTCATTCTCTTTCTATCTTCTGCCGTGGTCGGGTTTTGAGTCTTACTCAATTTCACACCTTGTAACACAGGCAAGAACTCTTTTTTTTATTGTTCCATTTTGAACTACTTCAAAATCTTGTCAAGGTATGTACTCATTGAAAAAACTTATCAAGCGTCTTGATCTATCTCTATAGATCTTGATGCTCAATATGTAAGCAGCTTCACCGAGGTTTTCTTTGAAAAAATCCTTTCAAACACTCCTTTATGCTTTGCAGAATAATTCTACATTATTTCGATCAACAATATGTCATTCACATATACTTATCAGGAATGTTGTAGTGCTCCCACTCACTTTCTTGTAAATACATGCTTCAACGCAAGTCTGTATAAAACTATATGCTTTGATCAACTTATCAAAGCGTATATTCCAACTCCGAAATGCTTGCACCAGTCCATAGATGGATCGCTGGAGTTTGCATATTTAGTTAACACCTTTAGGATCGACAAAACCTTCTAGTTGCATTGTATACAACTCTTTTTTTAATAAATCCATTAAGGAATGTAGTTTTGTTTATCCATTTGCCAGATTTCATAAAATGCGGCAATTGCTAACATGATTCGGACAGACTTAAGCATAGATACGAGTGAGAAACTCTCATCATAGTCAACACCTTGAACTTGTCAAAAACCTTTTGCGACAATTCTAGCTTTGTAGATGGTAACACTACTATCAGCGTCCGTCTTCCTCTTGAAGATCCATTTATTTTCTATGGCTTGCCGATCATCGGGCAAATCCATCAAAGTCCATACTTTGTTCTCATACATGGATCATATCTCAGATTTCATGGCCTCAAGCCATTTTGCGGAATCTGGGCGCATCATCGCTTCATCATAGTTCATAGGTTCGTCATGGTCAAGTAACATGACCTCCAGAACAGGATTACCATACCACACTGGTGCGGATCTTACTCTGGTTGACCTACGAGGTTCAGTAGTAACTTGATCCGAAGTTTTATGATCAATATCATTAGCTTCCTCACTAATTGGTGTAGGTGTCACAGGAACCAGTTTCTTGTGATGAACTACTTTCCAATAAGGGAGCAGGTACAGTTACCTCATCAAGTTCTACTTTCCTCCCACTCACTTCTTTCGAGAGAAACTCCTTCTCTAGAAAGGATCCATTCTAAGCAACGAATATCTTGCCTTCGGATCTGTGATAGAAGGTGTACCCAACTGTCTTCTTTGGGTATCCTATGAAGACACATTTCTCCGATTTGGGTTTGAGCTTATCAGGATGAAACTTTTTCACATAAGCATCACAACCCCAAACTTTAAGAAACGACAACTTTGGTTTCTTGTTAAACCATAGTTCATATAGTGTCGTCTCAACGGATTTAGATGGTGCCCTATTTAACGTGAATACAGCTGTCTCTAATGCATAACCCCAAAATGATAGTGGTAAATCGTTAAGGAACATCATAGATTGCACTATATTCAATAAAGTACGGTTATGACGTTCGGACACACCATTATGCTGTGGTGTTCCAGGTGGCATGAGTTTGTGAAACTATTCCACATTGTTTTAATTGAAGACCAAACTCGGAACTCAAATATTCGTCTCTGCGATTAGATCGTAGAAATTTTATTTTCTTGTCACGATGATTTTCCACTTCACTCTGAAATTCTTTGAACTTTTCAAATGTTTCAGACTTATGTTTCATCAAGTAGATATACCCATATCTGCTCAAATTATCTGTGAACGTCAGAAAATAATGATACCTGCCGCGAGCCTTAACACTCATCGGATCGCATACATCAGTATGTATTATTTTCAATAAGTCAGTTGCTCGCTCCATTGTTCCGGAGAATGGAGTCTTAGTCATCTTGCCCATGAGGCATGGTTTGCAAGCATCAAGTGATTCATAATCAAGTGATTCCAAAATCCCATCAGCATGGAGTTTCTTCATGCGCTTTACACCAATATGACCTAAACGGCGGTGCCACAAATAAGTTGCACTATCATTATTAACTTTGCATCTTTTGGCTTTCAATATTATGAATATGTGTATCACTACGATTGAGATCCAACAAACCATTTTCGTTGGTGTGTATGACCATAGAAGGTTTTATTCATCTAAACAGAACAACAATTGTTCTCTAACTTAAATGAATAACCGTATTGCAATAAACATGATAAAATCATATTCATGCTCAATGCAAACACCAAATAACACTTATTTAGGTTCAACACTAATCCCGAAAGTATAGGGAGTCTGCGATGATGATCATATTAATCTTGGAACCACTTCCAACACACATCGTCACTTTACCCTTAACTAGTTTCTGTTCATTCTGCAACTCTTGTTTTGAGTTACTACTCTTAGCAACTGAACTAGTATCAAATACTGAGGGGTTGCTACGAACACTAGTAAAATACACATCAATAATCTGTATATCAAATATACCTTTGTTTACTTTGCCATCCTTTCTTATCCGCCAAATACTTGGGTAGTTCCGCTTCTAGTGACCAGTCCCTTTGCAGTAGAAGCACTTAGTCTCAGGCTTAGGACCAGACTTGGGCTTCTTCACTTGAGCAGCAACTTGCTTGCTGTTCTTCTTGAAGTTCCCCTTTTTTTTCCTTTGCCCTTTTCTTGAAACTAGTGGTCTCGTCAACCATCAACACTTGATGTTTTTCTTGATTTCTACCTTCGTCAGTTTCAGCATTACGAAGAGCTTGGGAATCGTTTCCGTTATCCCTTGCATATCATAGTTCATCACGAAGTTCTACTAACTTGGTGATGGTGACTAGAGAATTCTGTCAATCACTATTTTATCTGGAAGATTAACTCCCACTTGATTCAAGCGATTGTAGTACCCAGACAATCTGAGCACATGCTTACTAGTTGAGCGATTCTCCTCCATCTTTTAGCTATAGAACTTGTTGGAGACTTCATATCTCTCAACTCGGGTATTTGCTTCAAATATTAACTTCAACTCCTGGAACATCTCATATGGTCCATGACGTTCAAAATGTCTTTGAAGTCCCGATTCTAAGCCGTTTAAGCATGGTGCACTAAACTATCAAGTAGTCATCATATTGAGCTAGCCAAATGTTCATAACATCTGCATTTGCTCCTGCAATAGGTTTGTCACCTAGCGGTGCATCAAATACATAATTCTTCTGTGCAGCAATAAGGATAAACCTCAGATCACGGATCCAATCTGCATCATTGCTACTAACATCTTTCAACTTAGTTTTCTCTAGGAACATATCAAAAATAAAACAGGGAGCTAAACGCGAGCTATTGATCTACAACATAGATATGCTAATACTACCATGACTAAGTTCATGATAAATTAAAGTTCAATTAATCATATTACTTAAGAACTCCCACTTAGATAGACATCCCTCTAATCCTCTAAGTGATCACGTGATCCAAATCAACTAAACCATGTCCGATCATCACGTGAGATGGAGTAGTTTCAATGGTGAACATCACTGTGTTGATCATATCTACTATATGATTCACGCTCGACCTTTCGGTCTTCGTGTTCCGAGGCCATATCTGTATATGCTAGGCTCGTCAAGTATAACCTGAGTATTCCGCGTGTGCAACTATTTTGCACCCGTTGTATTTGAACGTATAGCCTATCACACCCGATCATCACGTGGTGTCTCAGCACGAAGAACTTTTGCAACGGTGCATACTCAGGGAGAACACTTCTTGATAATTAGTGAGAGATCATCTTATAATGCTACCGTCAATTAAAGCAAGATAAGATACATAAAAGATAAACATCACATGCAATCAAAATATGTGACATGATATGGCCATCATCATCTTGTGCCTTTGATCTCCATCTCCAAAACATCGTCATGATTTCCATCATCACCGGCATGACACCATGATCTACATCATCTTGATCTATATCAATGTGTCTTCACATGGTCGTCTCGCCAACTATTGTTCTTGCAACTATTGCTATCGCATAGCGATAATTGTAAAGCAATTATTTGGCGCTTGCATCTTATGCAATAAAGAGACAACCATAAGGCTTCTGCCAGTTGCCGATAACTTCAACAAAACATGATCATCTTATACAACAACTTATATCTCATCACGTATTGACCATATCACATCACAACATGCCCTGCAAAAACAAGTTAGATGTCCTCTACTTTGTTGTTGCAAGTTTTACGTGGCTGCTACGGGCTTAGCAAGAACCGTTCTTACGCATCAAAACACAATGATAGTTTGTCAAGTTGGTGCTGTTTTAACCTTCACAAGGACCGGGTGTAGCCACACTCGGTTCAACTAAAGTTGGAAAAACTGACACCCGCTAGTCACCTCTGTGCATAGCACAGCGGTAAAACCAGTCTCGCGTAAGCGTACGCGTAATGTCGGTCCGGGCCGCTTCATCCAACAATACCGCCGAACCAAAGTATGACATGCTGGTAAGCAGTATGACTTATATCGCCCACAACTCACTTGTGTTCTACTCATGCACAACATCAACGCATAAAACCTAGGCTCGGATGCCACTGTTGGGGAATGTAGTAATTTCAAAAATTCCTACGCACACGCAAGATCATGGTGATGCATAGCAACGAGAGGGGAGAGTGTTGTCCACGTACCCTTGTAGACCAAAAACGGAAGCATTATAACAACGCGGTTGATGTAGTCGTACGTCTTCACGGCCCGACCGATCAAGCACCGAAACTACGGCACCTCCGAGTTCTAGCACACGTTCAGCTCAATGACGATCCCCAGACTCCTATCCAGCAAAGTGTCGGGGAAGAGTTCCGTCAGCACGACGGCATGGTGACGATCTTGATGTTCTACCATCGCAGGGCTTCGCCTAAGCACCACTACAATATTATCGAGGAGTATGATGGAGGGGGGCACTGCACACGGCTAAGAGAACGATCACGAAGATCAACTTGTGTGTCTATGGGGTGCCCCCTGCCCCTGTATATAAAGGAGTGGAGGAGGAGAGGGCCGGTCCTCTCTATGGCGCGCCCTAGGGGAGTCCTACTCCCACCGGGAGTAGGATTCCCCCTTTCCTAGTCTAACTAGGAGTCCTTCCATGTAGTAGGAGTAGGAGACAAGGAAGGGGAAGAGGGAAGAGAAGGAAGGAAGGGGTGCCGCCCCTCCCCCTAGTCCAATTCGGACTAGTCAATGGGGGGCACGCGGCCTGCCTCTCCCTCTCCCCTAAAGCCCAATAAGGCCCATATACTTCTTCCCCCGTATTCTCGTAACTCCCCGATACTCCGAAAAATACCCGAACCACTCGGAACCTTTCCGATGTCCGAATATAGTCGTCCAATATATCGATCTTTACGTCTCAACCATTTCGAGACTCCTCGTCATTTCCCCGACCTCATCCGGGACTCTGAACTCCTTCGGTACATCAAAACTCATAAACTCATAATATAACTGTCATCGAAACCTTAAGCGTGCGGACCCTACGGGTTCGAGAACAATGTAGACATGACCGATACACGTCTCCGGTCAATAACCAATAGCGGAACCTGGATGCTCATATTGGCTCCTACATATTCTATGAAGATCTTTATCGGTCAGACCGCATAACAACATACATTGTTCCCTTTGCCATCGGTATGTTACTTGCCCGAGATCCGATTGTCGGTATCTCAATACCTAGTTCAATCTCGTTACCGGCAAGTCTCTTTACTCGTTCCGTTATACATCATCTCGCAACTAACTCATTAGTTCCAATGCTTGCAAGGCTTATGTGATGTGCATTACCGAGAGGGCCCAGAGATACCTCTCCGACAATCGGAGTGACAAATCCTAATCTCGAAATACGCCAACCCAACATGTACCTTTGGAGACACCTATAGAGCTCCTTTATAATCACCCAGTTACGTTGTGACGTTTGGTAGCACACAAAGTGTTCCTCCGGTAAACGGGAGTTGCATTATCTCATAGTCATAGGAACATGTATAAGTCATGAAGAAAGCAATAACAACATACTAAACGATCGAGTGCTAAGCTAACGGAATGGGTCAAGTCAATTACATCATTCTCCTAATGATGTGATCCCGTTAATCAAATAACAACTCTTTGTCTATGGTTAGGAAACATAACCATCTTTGATTAACGAGCTAGTCAAGTAGAGGCATACTAGTGACACTCTGTTTGTCTATGTATTCACACATGTATTATGTTTCTGGTTAATACAATTCTAGCATGAATAATAAACATTTATCATGAAATAAGGAAATAAATAACAACTTTATTATTGCCTCTAGGGCATATTTCCTTCACGTATGTATATCACACATAGTTTTTTGTGTGGAAACATTTGTGCAAGGTGGCCTAATGCAAACAGTTCTCTGCCGGAAGCCGTGTGTGACTGTTAGTTGATCGAACATGCCTACTTTCTAGAAACCGTGTGGGTTGTTTGAGTTCGTCGCCCACGGTGCTTTCTGAGTAACCGTCTGCAATAGAAAACCCCAATAAGTAGGGTAATTAGCCTATTGATAATCCATGTAGTAATTAAATTGACATTTCTTACAAAACACACCAGATATTTCATATCTGTATAACGGTAGCCAGTATTTCATAATCGAATTACATCAGATAGCTTCAGCACTCAGTTACGCCATTACACAACAGCACCAAGTTTCACATGCAACATCGAAAACCTTTGGAAAGTAGCATCATACACGATAAATAGACAGATGAATCTCATCTGGGAAACTACAGAAGCGGAAGGCAAATATTGAGCCTTCAGTGATGTTGAATGTCCTTGCAACTTTAGGCCAGTGGCTATGAATAATTGCCCGCCCAACCTTCGTCCTCTTTAGGAAGACTTCAATATTGTACCGTGGGTGTTGAATGAATACCTTCCTCGCCTCTTGACCATGCAGGTGGTTTGAGATGTAATCATCGGTGAACAACTTTGAAAAGTACTGAAAACAAAGATATGCATAAATCGCTGTTATAAATTTTGAAATGGAGCAAGGGGTAAAAACAAGGTAAAAGAGTTAGTACCATCCTGCAGTTGATTGATGTCTTCTTCATTGTGCAAACAAAGATCTTGTTGTTATTCGTCGCAAGTTTCTTCATCCTAACAATCTTCCCGAGTTTCTTGACTTGACTGATATTCATGGACATCTCACTTCCCCATATGCAAAATGGGTCGAACAATGGGTCTAAGACTCTGATAGCAGGACCTACATGTGCAAGACTAAATTGTAAGAAACCGAAATATTAGAATGATTCCTGCAACTGCATAATAATGTGCTATTAGTGAATGGACCATGCATGAGCAAACCTCGATGGTAAACCGCAGTGTCTCCCATTGTTTCCCTGCAACACACATAAGGAAGATCTTGATCAGTTTAACTGAGAGTTGCCATACTATTAGTAGAATATGTATTGAGTACAACCAAATTCGATTTATTTCACATGCATAACAATAAAAAATTGTACCCACAACAAATGAAAATCAAATTGCAGAATTGAACCAAACAGTTAAATGGACAACAGACCAAATAAACCAAAACAGTTAACTGGGCACGACATTGCAGAATAGAAACATGTACTAGAAGATAAGACAGTTAGCAAAACAAAGAATGCTTGAGAACAGTACTATGAAATGTAGCAATTGTTGGACCAAACTGTTAACTGAACATTACATTTCAGAGGACCAAACCGTTAACTGAACATCAGATTGCATATTAACATTACAGAGGACAAATCACTAGAAGGCACTGGCAGTGGCCTCAAGAAAACAACACAAACTATATTTTAAAGTAGACAACCGCGTGGCGGTGTCGATGGTGGCCTTGAAGACGAGGTGCTCCTCCAATATCCGGTGGTCGACATGCATGGCATCCATAGCGACCTCATGCGCGCGTGCGGCCGCGATTTGCTTCTCCGTTGCCAGATGCTACAGAGCTCCATGTTATACTGCATGCAAAATGGCTGTGGGCGGTGCTTAATTGGAGGACGGGGCTAGTGATTTCGGCTAAAGGTGTTGCGCCGTCGGTCGGGGCATGTGGGATGGGGAAGGAGGAGGATGGTGTGGGTGGGGTGTGGATTACCTGACCATATCGACGAGGCCGCGCAGCAAGAAGAAGGGCCCGCGGCGGGGAGGCCGCGTAGCAAGAAGAAGGGTCGGCGACGAGGAGGCGGCGCTGCAAGAAGAAGGGTCGCCGATGAGGAGGCTGAGCTACTAGTAAGCAGCAGTGAAGGTTTGAACTTGGAAAGCAAGGAGGAACTATGGAAATGTGGCTTTTGGTGGGAAGGAAGGGGCGGGAGATAGATATTTCCACAGTGGCAGAAAAATTCCGCTCGATGCCGCGAGAAACTGGCGCGCAAGTGTGGTTCAAGCGCGGGCAGTGGACTATAGACGATGAAGCTTCCCGGGTAAGCCAGACAAGACATTGCGCCAAGATATTTTATATCGCATCCCACACGATTCTTGCTGGTAAACTGTTTGTGGTCTACCTGATTTTTTTCATTATGTTTTGAAAGACAAAATGGTGTTACAGAGGGAAATGACGGTGTTTGAATTGCTAGAACATTTATGTAAAGTGAACATGCAACTACATGAGTGTCGTGTTTAAATTTGGAATTATTCTAGGTTCGTTAGGCATTTTTATGCAGTAATTGAGTTTCTAGGCATTTAATGTGGATAATGCAAATTTGAACTACAAGTACATGCTCCAGTGCACCAAAGTTTGTTGAAAAATCACATGTGTGTCTTTGGGTGAATTTATAGGTCCCATGGAAGAATGGCAATGAAATTCAAACATCTGGGCGTCGTGGCTCGACCGGGAATATTGACAAACTTGATTTTTAAATTCCTATAAATTCAAATCTCGTCTGAAAATCATGAAACTTGGCATGGTGTCATTTCAAGGCACCAACATGCTGTGGTAAAAAAATTGGCCGCATTTGGATAAGTTTTGGTATAAGCTTCTTACAAACCGGAGCTTCTCTCGAGAAGACTCGTGGTTCCCGAGGGGGGACATGTCACCTTTGTGTGCGAAATGATATACACTGCCTCCCCCCTTTGATTTTTTACAGAGGCAACATAGAACTATATGAGTGAAGTGTTAAAATTTCGAATTATTCCGGGTTCGTTTGGCCTTTTTATACATTAATTGAATTTTTGGTCATTTAATGTGCATAATTCAAATTTGAACTACAAGCACATGCTCCAGTGCAGCAAAGTTGGTTGAAAAAGCACATGTGTGTCCTTGGGTGAATATCTAGGTCCCATGCAAGAAATGGGAATGAAATTCAAATATCTGGGTGTCGTGGCTCGGCCGGAAATATTGAGAAACTTGGTTTTTTAGTTCCTGTAAATCCAAAACACGTTTGGAAATCATGAAACTTGGCATGGCATCATGACATGGCACCAACATGCTGTGGTAATTTTTTTGGCTGAATTGGGACAAGATTTGGTATAATCTTCTTGTAAATCGGAGCTTCTCTCAAGAAGGCTTGTGGTTTCAAGAGGGAACGTGTCACCTCCATGAGCGAAACGACATACACTGCCTTCTCCCGCCTTAAATTTTTTACACGGGTAGCTTAGACCAAATAGGAGTTTCTTGCTAAAATTTGGAATTATTTCGGGTTCATTTGGCCTTTTTTATACATTAATTGAATTTTTGAGCATTTAATGCGCATAATTCAAATTTGAACTACAAGCACATGCTTCAGTGCACCAAAGTTGGTTGAAAAATCACATGTGTGTCCTTGGGTGAATTTCTAGGACCCATGCAAGAAATGAGAATGGAATTCAAACATCTGGGCGTCGTGGCTTAGCCAGAAATATTGAGAAAATTGGTTTTTTAATTCCTGTAAATCCAAAACACGCCTGAAAATCATGAAACTTGGCATGGTGTCATGACATGGCACCAACATGTTGTGGTAAATTTTTTGGCTGAATTGTGACAAGCTTTGGTATAAGCTTCTTGCAAACCAGAGCTTCTCTCAAGAAGACTCGTGGTTCCGAGAGGGAACGTGTCACCTCTGTGTGCGAAATGACATACACTGCCTTCTCCCGCCTTGATTTTTTTACACAGGTAGTTTAGACCAAATAGGAGTTTGGTGCTAAATTTTGGAATTATTC